>NC_043964.1:21906344-22140347 GCF_902148855.1 Sphaeramia orbicularis | reverse complement strand
AAAATATATAAACAATATTTAGCTTTTATTCTTATAGACCCTATTGAAAGAAAAATTGAGGTTCAGAGGAAAATCACCGCTTATCAATTAATCGTTAATCAATCGACAAGGTCAACCAACTAATGATTAATGAATTAATCGATAATATGCATCCCTAGTTCAGGGGTTATTAAACATGCTTTTAGTCACTGGTATGGGAGGTAAATATAGACACTGTTGCTGTTTATTTCCAACATTACTATCATAGCGTGAAAGCTGCATATTTGCGTTATTTCTACTCGAAAAGATCCAGCAGGTTGGTTTTGTGAGAAGACACATGGAGCTTTCAAGGATCACACCACAAACGCAGCGAAGGGAAAAGCAGAGGAACAAGTGTTAGTGTACAACAACAGAGCCCTGATGGCCGCCATGCTTCAGCCTCTCCAAGACAGTAGTAAGAAATCTGTTGTCCGTACTCACTGGAGGGAATTATTCCTGGATAGTGATGCGTTTTATTGTAGAATGATTCACCGCTGCCTGGTTCCTCCAGACTGAGATGAAAGCCACGTTGGCACAGTTTGAGCTGCTGAAAAGACACAGTGTTTATCTAAAGTAAATTCGCTGCCTTTCTGCTTTTTTTTTTCCTCCCCTCCCTCCCTCTCCTGGCCCTGCTGTCGGTCTCTTCACCTCCCCAGCTCTGGCAGCCGTCCATTAGGGACATTGGCACAGCACAGCCCAATATAGACGACATCAGTAAAGTTTTCTTCCTCCTCCCCTCCTTCTGTCAAGCTCCTCTCCATCCATCTCTATCACCAAAGTCCTGCCTCTCTTAAACTGCCGTAGCTCTCTGAACAATATCGATCAGCGACGACTTTATCAATCATCTTATTTCAGCTGCTGAGATGCTTTTAGAGCATACGCGTTATTGATTTTCTTGAATTATTCATAAGACTCACTCCGCGGCTTTTAGAAGTGAATCAGCAGAATTGTTTGTTGCACTTTGATTAATTGCTATAAAATCTGTCTCTGTTACTGTGTGTGTTTTTTCTTCTTTTCTTTTTCAGCCTGTTCACTTGGCCCAGAGCTGTTTTCAAGTTCAAGCCTTTGGACACACCTTTACCTTGGACCTGGAGCTAAATCAGTCAGTATCACCCACAATGTTCAGATCTTTTAAAGGGGTCATATTTTACGAAACCAACATTTATTTGTCCTTGGTACCTATATTTGTGTATTTGGGGACCCTAACCGTTGAAAAAGTTTGAATATAAAGTACTTTACTATTTTTTATTACTATCATTAAGTATGTTATGTAGGACCAGGAGGGGAGGGAAGAATGGGACGTGCTTAAAGCCTCTGAAATTGAATATTCAAATGTTCAATGTAACTTAAATCTGCACCAAAAATAAATAAATACTGTATGTTAAAAAAAAACAAGAAAAAGTTTGAATTTGAACCCTCCAGGTGCTACAAAGCTATCTTTATATTCAAAATTTAGTGGATTTCTACAACCTGTTTCAATTCCTGCTTAATTTGTTACATTTTATAACTAGTTACATCATGACATTTGCACATATAAGGTCAAGACTTCCAGTGAACATTTCTCCGAGTATGCCATAATTGTTTGTTATCAGCAGCGGTTGTAGTAAAAACTGAAAATATACATGAGTGGAGAGATATAGTAAATGGCATTTATTTAATGGAAAAGGATTACTTTTTCTCTTCATCTTTAGAAAACTGTTTTTATTAAACTCTGGACCAAATGGGTCAAGTATATTCACCCTTTACAACCAGATTTTGTGGAATCCTGAGCTGTAACTTTGACTTCACAGCATTCTTATTGTTTTTACATTTATATAGTTTTTAACCTCATCTAATCCTTTCTCCCTGATTTTATTTTTTTTGTCAATTTGTACACATGTTCTCTCCCCAATATGTATAAAGTTACTGAAATTTATTAAATATGTGCATGGCAGTGGGTCCAAAACTGCTCTTGATATATACATGTTATGCTCTGTAATATAAACTGCTATTCCAAAATAAAAAATTATAGAAAAAAAAACAAACAAAACTGAAAATATGTCCAAACTTCAAGCCAATTACCTAAAATGTCCAGTTATTGGTTGTATTAATGAACACAAGTGGCTGAAAGTATTATCAACAACCTGGAGGGGTGGGGCATGAAGTGGCTCGTTTGCATTTAAAGGGCCAGCGCTCAAAACGACCTTTCTGGTGTCATTACTCAGAAATAGGGTTGAAGATGGACCTGTGGAGTTGAATTAATGAAGAATTCAGACCCAAGCAGAGCATTTACAGTTTATGTAGACCACAGGGAAATGTTTTAAAATGCATAATTCGATTTAAAAAAGCAAAATATCACTCCTTTAGTAATCTATTCATTTGCATATCCCATAACTTGAGCGAATGAAACATTTATGCCTCAAAGTCACATGATATTGAGGGAATACCACTGTAGAAAACAACACAGCGTCGGGTGTTTGTGAAGTTCTTAACACTGATTCTGATTATACGCATTAGGTGGGAAATGTTCCTAGTAAAACCAATGTTGATTACAAGATGACAGACACATATAATGGTCTTAGAGATGTTCACAGGATCTCACCTCTCCTTTGCAGTCACCTCCTGTCTTCAGAATATGTGGAACGGCACTTTAACCAGGACGGCAGACCCTCGCAGTCAGTGGTAAGCCTGTTTGCGTGGGCTGTGGATGAGGATTTAGCCAAGAATGAATGTCACAAGTGAAGTTGTCTTGTAGAAAACAGCATATTAATGAGATGACCAGGGTGAGAATGTAACATTTGGTCGGTGACTTTATCAGTTACCAGAGAGATTAATTCGCTGCCTTAGAAAGAAAGTCTGTAATATCCTCTGCAGCTGATACTCAAACTTGAAATCGTACAAATTAAGTGACAAATTATAAAATGTGTTTTTCTGACAAATTAGGAAATGTGTTATCCCATGTGTCACATCCTAGATCTTTTCATTATTTCATGATTGATTATGATGATGATATAGTCACATTTTTTGTATCTCATATAGTATGCGTTTACCTGAAAATCTGTTGATGCAATTATGCAAAATCTTGTATTCTAAGAGATATGGTGAAGATACATATCTAGACATACAGTCGCGGAAAAAACGATTAAACCATCAAAAGTCATCAAAAACAATGGTTATGCAATCAAGTTCTAACTCCTGTGTGTATCATGTGACTTAAATAGACAGAAAAGAAAACATGGAATGCCTAAAAACGCTGTTTTTGGCAGTACAGTGCCATAGCTATTGATGTAAGAACTGAAGTGATTTTGGTTATTATCAAGAAAACCATGGAAAATGGCTAGATATCAACTATGAAATTAAACTCTTATGAGCTATTTTTGTTGTTATCATTATATTTGTCCAAATAAATGTACCTTTAGTTGTACCAGGCATTAAGAAATTGAAGAAAACAAGGGTGGTCTAATTATTTTTTTCCATGACTGTATGTGAGATATTAGATCTTTCTGAATTGTCTCCATTTTGGTTTTCAGTTTTGGTGTTGCATGATTTTGGGCTTCTAATATTTTCTATGTCTGATATATACACCTCAAAGCAGCAGATTTGTTTGATTTTCTTTTTGTTTTACATAAATGCAAAGTTTGATCACATTTCATCTCCCTCCTGATGTGTTATCTATTTTTAGAAAGTGCATTGTGTGCTCTGTGCTTCAAAACTAGGCTGCCGTGGAACTGTTGCGACTTTGCATGTTACTTTTCTGCACATGCTTCAGACTGCCTGCATATGCCTATGTATGACTGTGGTCAAGAAAAAAAAAAACAGGCAGCAAATGCCTGTGGTGTGAACCACACGCTCGGCAAGAAAATCATATAGAGATAAAATGGATGAAAGCCTCGCCATCTAATTGTCATGTGTTCTTGTCAGGGCAGACCAAAGGAATGTCACTGCATTCTGATAGCCAGGAGGGATGGTGGCACTATTTTTTTTTTTTTTGTAGAAATATGCCACTCACTGTCTCCCCCAGCAGACGCCCACCCACCCGGCGCTCCGTGTCCCCACCCACAACGGTTCTAAACTCTCCCTCAGTCCTCCTGACCAATCACCGGCCTGTTTCCATGGCAACCAGTTAGCTCAGCAGTGTCATTAAGTTCTTGGCAGCGAAGAGAATGAAAGAAGACCGAGAGGGAGGGAAGGGAAGAGCAGAGCCGGCAAGAGAGGAGGGGGGGGAAAATGGAGTAAATGCCAGTGTTAATACAAAGGCTGGGTGAGCGTCGGAGCCCTGGCACCAGGAGGAGGCACTTCTGGGAGGGTTGGGGCTCACATATGTGTTCACAGACACCTGGTTTGTTTTCAGATTGGTGGGAGGGAAAGGTGGTTTTTGGGATCAAGGATGGAGACCCGTAGTCAGGCCAGATTGGCACTCAGCTGGGCGGAGGCCTCACCTGAAGCCCCTCATGCTGCTACTGCTGGACATTGCAGGCGCGATGCATTCAGGGCAATGTGCCATTGCACTGATCTCACACTTTCATTTCCATTCAGAGCACCGCGGTGTCCTTTGCCTGCCTGAGATGGTTTTGTGCACTGAAACACCCTGCTGAGTTCAGGCGCATCCGTGTTTTGCACTTCTCTCGCCTCCCTGAGATTCATCTTCAACGCTGTGACCTCGTGCACACACTTTTGAGGGAGTGTTAGACAGAAACAAAAGCTAAGTTGACGTTGTGTGAGTCAGGTTTGTTACAGGCAGTTGCAGGAAAGAGTAGACTTATACACCACCTACCCAAAAAGTCACCACCTTTATAATTAAACAAATAGGTAAGAGACTTCCATTTTATAAATACTGCAGTGTATTACTAGCAACACATTATCAACCATAACTGATGCAGAGCGTAGCTTCTCATTTCTTAACCCTCAGAGATGTGTAACCTAAATGATTCACACAAATTAAGAAATTCTGATGGATCATTGCTGCACAGTGTTACAGTATGAACACATACACTATGGACTCTCTAAACATCCAAATCAGACCTATGTGGCACATTCGAAAAGCTGAGAAACTCTACTTTACCTGACTTTTTAAAGCATATGGGTAAAATTAGTGGGACTAATGAAAACAGGCCCATTAGCCATAGGTGGCAGTGTCATTCTTTGAGGGCTAAATAACCATCAGTTGGTAAAGAGTGAAAAGATTGGACTTTGGTGGTCTGATGAGTCCAGATGGACCTGTTCCAGAGAGGCAGATGAAGTGGTTACCCATCATGCATAGTGCCTACAGTACAAGCCTATGGGGGCAGTGTTATGATCTGGGGTTCGTTCGGGTGATCAGAATGAGGTCAGCTGAATGAACCTCAATGGGGTTCAGATCTGAGTCTAGGCCTGAACCCCAGTGAGGTTCAGGATCTGTGGGAGGAGACTGATGCAGAGGTCCATCCTTGGCAAAAAAAAAAAAAAAAAAAAGAATGCAACTTTGGACAGAAATAAATGTGATATTTATTATGACATTGAATAAGCACTGGGTAGCAGAAACAATGATACAGCAAATGTGTCCTGAAATCAAAGAAATTAAATATTTTGTGTGTGACATGTAGCGTATTTCCAAGATGAGTAAAATCTGTTATGACATATTTTCTGATAAATAAACAAAAAAAAAACCTCAGTTGTCACCAAATGGGCAGCAGTTAGTGTGGAGTGAAGCTAACAGGAAGGTGTAGAGAAATGTTACTTCAAAACTTCAGTGTTTATGACACCAACCGAACTGCTTAACTACTGTATGATATTGAAATTCCTGCCATCATTTGATAACGGATTTCATTACATAAGGGGTAACTCTCATGTGACAACTTCACCTTGTGAAAGTGGTTCAAGTGGAAAAAGAAAATTAAATGAAAAATCAAATGAAGGGTTTAAGCAGTAATATGACATCAGACAAAATTTAATGATACCAGCATTAGTTTGTTGAGGCTCAGTCTGATTTCCTAAAAATATAAATGTTTGGTCCCTATAACTCTATCCAATTTGGCAAATGTTCACATGCTCAGTCTGAATGCAACTATTATTCTTATTCATCTTGTTTCAGGCTGTCATTTGTGATGTTTTTATCATGCATGTTCAAATCACATTGGCAGTGAAAATTCAATTTATCAGCCAGGTTTATACCTATTTTTGAGTTGTATTTGCCCTTCAGTCGCAGCTTGACTAGCGTACAGTTATTAAATGTTTAATCCTGAGATCTACTGAGCTGGCAACATGTGTTGATTTATTGAGGAGCTCCTTATGCAAGGTTTACTTCCACCTCCATTGTCAATGGAGTAGACCAGAGTAGAGCACAGGATACAAGTAGGTCACAAATTGTGCCGTAATCGCCATCATGTGCAGGAGAGAGAGGGGAGTGGGTTTTCCTCTGAGCTGAACTATCACGATAACCAGTGAAGTATGAACGTGTGCCTGTTCAGCCTGTGATGCTTCAATAGTGATCGTTACATGAAACGCTGGTGTGTTCTGTCCACAGGGAGGTGAGCACTGCTACTATCAGGGACGACTAAGAGGTTTACCAGAGTCCTGGGCAGCTCTATCCACCTGCAACGGCCTTTGGTGAGCCACACGTCAAACCTTTATTTGGGTCAATATCATAAGGGGCCTTTAGTATCCCTCAGTATAATCTAACTGTCACTATGAACACATTGCAAAATAAAGAAATTCTGGGCTTTTATTTTGAAAGCAAACATTTACACATATATGAGTACAATTTAAAAATTCTTGAAATGTGATTTTATAGTTTTCTTTGAGAGAATGTACATGATTTGTGCATACCCCTTACACTGCCCTTCTAACTTTAGTGAGATTGGTAAGTGTTTAAATAAAAAATAAAAAAAATAAAAAATTAATCATTATACTCTATACAAGTTTTTTGATCATTTATATTTTTTTCATAATAATATTTCACATTCTAAAAATTGTGGTCCACCCTGTCACTTTGGGGGAATCATCCCTTTAATAATCTGAATGATGACATAATTGATGACATCATCATTTTGAGTGTCTTCATTGGAGGTGGAAACATAGTCTACGAGAGCATTTAGTATTTTTTTTTGTGTTTGCACTTGGATATGGTCAAGCTTAGTGTGTCCACCCTGTCACCACAAAATATCAATTAATATAAAACTTTTCAGAAATTCAAAATATATTTGTTGAATATTACACAGTCCTCTTCAAAGATGATCTACTTTGACAACTCAAGGTCCAACTCAAAATCTCAAGTTTTATTTTTGAACATTTTTGAAGTCTTAAAGGCACCTTATAGTGATACTGACACATTTATAACATTAACCCTTTCATGCATGACGTTACTGCAGTTATTCAGTCTTCAATTATAGCTACATTATTTGCAGTAAATGCTCCTACTCTTAATTGTGCCATTGCATTTTGTAATATTGTTAGGCTCACTTTATTGTTAACACTGCTGTGACACTTGAATTTCCCCAATGTGGCATGAATAAAGTCTTATTTTATCCTCATATGTTTAATGAATCCAAAACATGTGGTTACAAAGAAATTCTCTAATAAGCTACAATTTAGAGAATTTTTAATTCACGTTTTAAAGGGGTCATATTTTGCTAAACCCACTTTTATTAGTCTTTGGTACATTTATTTTATGTATTTGGGGACAATAATAGTTCATAAAGTTTGAATGTGAACCCTCCAGGTGCTGCAGAGCTATCTTTATATTCACTTTGGCAAAAATCGAGTGGATTTCTACAACCTGTTGTAATTACTTGTTAAATTGTTGTGTCTATAACTAGTCACGTTACGACATTTGCACATATAAGGCGTGAAGTGGCTCATTTGCATTTAAAGGGCCAGCGCTCAAAACCACCTTTCTGGTGTCATTACTCAGAAATAGGGTTGAGGACGGACCTGTGGAGTTGAATTAATGAAGAATTCAGGCCCAAGCATAGCATTTACAGTTTATGTAGACCACAGGGAAATGTTTTAAAATGCATAATTCCATTTAAAAAAGCAAAATATCACTCCTTTAATTCTTATAGTTTTTGTTATTTTGTGTCAGTGATTGAAGTTTCCCAGAATATAATCACTGATTCATGACATTCACCACTGGATAGTTACATTTTACATCTTTGCAGGAAGAGCTTTATGGATGCATTTATGCTTAAATATTAATACCGTTACATGTTAAACTGTTGATGCATAGAATCCACTCCAATGAATATTGGGTAGTATACTGAAGATATTCAACCGGGCATGTTTTATGTCAAAAAATACCACTAGTTTATTAACAATTCATGCACGAAAGGGTTGAATACCAGTTAAGTGTAATTATCCCAGTCCCAGTAATTATGCTTTAAAACTGTTCTTTTAAGCCTGTGTTTATTGTTCTGTTCTGCATCTCACTGCATTTCTCTTGTTGTTCCATCTCAGTGGTATGTTCTCTGACGGCTTCTCTTACGGGATTGAACCCATTCAGAACGGAAGCACGCAGGTAAATTATCCATAGACTGCAGTTTTAATGACAGTAACAGAATATATGCTAAACAGTGTGAATACAGATGCTTATTTTTGGTGTCTAATACGATACGATTCTATTGCAGGATGATGGCGCTCACTTAATTCGTAGGATGCCTGATATCAGACTTTCCCCCGACTGCCCAGGTATGCAAATGCATTTATAGTAAAAGGTATTTAATTCATCACATGACTTAATCACATTGTTTTACTCTAACTGAGATAAATGAGGCCTGGTTGTTCCCAAATGGTAGGATAGAAGGATATACTAGTATTGTTTTCCATGAATGCTCCAAAACTGGAAATTGCAGATACAGTATATTCTAAAAGCCAGACAGACAGAGGAGCTAATATTAAAGTATGAATCATCTTCCTTTACTCCTAGAGATTCATTCACTGTTTTTTATTGACTTGTAATCACTGTAATGTGTTTTTTTAACCCATAAAGACCCAGTGCTACTTTGGTGGTAGTTTCCAAATGATTTTTTTTTCTCTATATTTAACATTTCTTAAGTAATTTGTGACCATTTATTATGAAATGATCCTCTGTATTTTGCATTTTCCAGTGAAAATCAGGTATTTTCTAATATTTAATGTACAGATCATATAGATATTCATAAAAACTCAGATTAAACTTGAGTGTTATACCAAAAACAGACAAGACTGAAGAAAAAAGTGACTTTTTCAGTAAAACAAGTGTCTACAACTAGTGTTATTTATCAAACTCCATGGGTTTTACTGGTGAATCAATGTTGTAAAAGATGATGGTGTTTTCATATTCACCACGGAGCCTCTGAATGTCCAAATGGGTCAAATCTGGTGACCATTAAAAGATGACAAACTGTATTTTACACCAATTATTTACATGTATTAATAGGATTAGTGGATCAATAGGTATTAAACATTTTCGATCAGTGGATGGTTTTGGTCGCTGGTGGATGTTTGGGTCTTTATGGGTTAAAACAGTAACGTTGCTCTGACTGACTACAGCTCTGATCTTCTATGTGTCCAGACTGTACAGAGGACAAGTGGGACAGCAGAGGAGGTGACGGCGACAACGACCGACCAGAACAAATAAGGGAGCAACAGGTGTCAGGTGGACTCAGGAGATCCAAGAGATTTGTTCGCAGACCCTCCGTCCAGACCGAGACCAAATATATTGAGCTGATGGTGGTCAACGACAATGAAATGGTGAGTGACATGACTACTTTTCGAACTAACTGGGTGCATGTTTGAATAGCAGCAGTGGTCTTTGTGTGTGGGCTGATATGTCTGAGTTACATAAGTCAGGTCAGGGTGCTGGTCCTGCTATTTCTGTCACTGTAGCCCAGTGTAACCTGTCAGACTGATGGTTGGTCGGATTCTAAACCGGCTCCGCCAATAGGCATGTCACTCAACAGGAGTAAAAAAGACCTGTCAAAAGGGAATTCTGCCAAACACTCTATTGTATTGGACTGTAGAGATAGGATCTGAATTGACACTGTTGACTATAAAGTTGGAATAATTTTGTTTTCAGTCACATTCCTCTTTTTATTCCTAATAATTCATCTTTTACTAATGCAGTGATTACATACTGAGTCTTATCTATCGAGAAGAAATCACATTGTCACAATCATTTCATGAAAAGAGGAAAAAATATTTTATTCTAACTTTATGGGCAACAGTACTGATGGGCCTGGGGTATTTATGTGACCACTAGAGGGAGTAGTGAGTCACTGGACACAGCTCTAAATGAAAAGAATGGAGTTTGATGCTAAAAACATTGTGTTTCTTCTACATGGGTGAGTTTGATTATGAGGAGGTTCTTTGCAAGATTATTATCATTAACGAAGACTAACGAAATGAGGAAAACTAGAATTTGAAAAAACATTTTCGTTAGCTGAAATAAATAAAAACTATAATTAAGAGAAAAAAAACATAACTAACTGAAACTGTATTGTGTGTTTACAAAACTAACTAAAACATATAGAAATTATGGATCAAATTCCCTTCGTTTTCGTCTTTGTCAACATCGGATACGAAAGTGTTTTATTTCACGCTAGCAATTTTAGCTGTTGGCAGTTCACTTTTGTCACTTGTGGTTTACAGTCATCTTCTGGTCCCCACTCTACCTGGAAACATGGAGACTAAAGTTCTGTCCTGTCTGGAATTTATTTGAATATGACGGAGAAGAAGAGAAAAGATATAAAAAAACTAAAACTAAACTTAAACTAAGCATTTAGAAAAGAAAAAGAAAACTAATAAAAACTAGCAAACCTGCTCTAAAAACAAATTAAAACTAACTGAATTAGAGATAAAAAAGTCAAAACTAAATAAAACTAAACTATAATGAAAAATCCAAAACGATTAGAACCTTGGTTCTTTGTTTGTTAACATGCTAGCAGCAAAACTATTGGTTGAATTCATACCAAACTGGGTTTATAGATTGGCAGTGACCCAGAATAGATGTAGTTACATTTTGGTAAAAGTAGGTCAAAGTTAAAAATGTTTATGAATTTTTTAAATCTTTTTTTTCTCCCATTTACTTATGATGGACAAAATTTCAAATGTCTGTAAAAACATCAGACTTGTTTCAATTTACTTCAGACTTGCCACATATGTTGAGGCAGTTGTTATGATGACATCAGCTGGATCGATGCCAAAATAAGCTACAAAATGTGCAAGGAGTGGGGTTAGCTGTGCCTGGCACCACTTGTTATGTGATGTTATTATCTTTGCTAAGTTGCTGTTTGATGACTCACGGTTCAGACTAAACTGTGGCATTTCTGACCTTGTTTGGATGATTCCAATCAGATCTTTTGTGCAGCTACTGACAACACAAACTGTTCAGAAAACTGAGGTGATTTGTGGTTTTTGGCTGTTTTCTGTCTAAAAATAGAACTATGCTAACAGAGCTATAATGTAAACTATCATCTGATGCATCATGTGATTATAGACCCAGATTATAGATTATAAAACTCAATGTAATTTTGAGGAACTGTTCTGGTATGTGTCGCACTGTTGTTGAGTGTTTGAAATATCTGCACAACATGTATCCCTTTCATGGAGCCGGTCTCATTAAACACTTTCAGAGTCACTTTAAATGACTTGGAGGCAGAAAATTTTTGCTGTAGATATATTGAGTATTTTTGTATGAACATTTACTGATTATTTGATGTTTCATGATGCTGTTATTTATTGGCATGTAATTATATGATGTGTGCATGTACTGTATGTTTCAATTAGTCCTTCCTTGTTAAGTAAGACAAGTGATAATGATGAAATTAGAATATATGAAAGGAAAAAGTTGAAACGCTGATGGGTGCTGAGGCATTGAAAGGGACAGAGACGCTGTTTGTTTCAAAAAGCAACGTGACAGACATGCATTTCTCTAATCTATCTGTGTCGGACAAATATCCAGCTCAGTGTACAGCAGTAACAAGTCATCAGTATTCATGTTGGGGTTCGGACACAGCTGGAGTGTGTCTGTGTAGAACGTCTGTTTAGAGAATGTTATCATTATCGTTCCTCTTGTGTGGATGGCCCCTCAGTCTGGTACAAACCTGGCAGAGGCCGTACAGACAAACTGCTGGGGTCGTAATGGGCAGTATGTGGCATGAAATAATGAAATCAGATCCGCTTAGAAATGAAATAAGGAGGAAAAATTCCAGAATATGAAAATGTACGCCTTCATCCTGCAGCTCTCTGCTCTTGGTCCAAATCATAGAGTAAAATTTAAATACATGTATAAATAGCCCATAAAGACCCAGTGCTACTTATGTGTCAGTTCCCCAAATGATTTTTTGTCTCTATTTAACCTTTCTTAAGTGATTTATCACCATTTATTGTATATTATCTTCTTCATTTTGTGTTTTTTTTCCGTCAACATCAGGTATTTTACTATATTCAATTTACTGATCATGTAGATCAGGGGTGTCAAACTCATTTTAGTTCAGGGGCCACATTCACCCCAATATGATCTGAAGTGGGCCGGACCAGTGAATTAATAACATAATAATATATAAATAATGCCAACTCCAAACATTTCAATGTGTTTTATTGTGAAAAAAACTAAAATTACAGTATGGAAACGTTAGATCTGTAAACTGTCCTTTTAAAAATGTGAATAACATGAACAACCATGAAAAAACTGAAATTTATTAAGAAAATTAAGTGCAATTTTAACAATATTTTGCCTCTGCTTACATTTGTAAATGTGCATTACAACTTATAGATCACAATGGATCTGCAAATTTACAAAATATTTTAGTAACTGGCAGAAAATTAGTAAAATTGCACTTACTTCTCTTACCACATTTCTACTTTTTCACATTTTTTGTGAAAGGCTAGTTTGTAAATTTACTCATTTTCATGTAATTTCACTTTTTTACACTAAAACAGAGGGAAAATTTGGAATTGTCATTATTTGTCAGTTTTTATGGTTGTATTTTACTGATCTGACCCACTTGAGACTAAAGTAGAGCTTTTATGGCCCCTAAAGTAAAATGATTGACTGTTAATATCCCAAGTGTAACTTTTGTATTTCACAAATTCATCCCACGGGCTGGATTGGACCCTTTGGCGGGCCGGATTTAGCCCCCGGGCCACATGTTTGACACCTGTGATGTAGATGTTCATAAAAGCTGAGACTAAAGTTGAGGGTTATTATATCAGAAACAGAAAACTGAAGAAAAATGTACTTTTTCAGCAAAGATATCAGTAACTGAACATAAAAATGTGTGTATATCCACTGTCATTGATCCAACTCTATGGGTTTTACTGGTGAATCAACGTTGTAGAAGATGATGGTGTTTCCACATTAACTACGGAGCCTCTGAATGTCCAAATGGGTCATATCTGATGACCATGAAAATATGACAAACTGTATTTTACACCAATTATTTACATGTATTGATAGGATTAGTGGACCAACAGGTATTAAACATTTTACATCAGTAGATAGTTTTGGTTGCCAGTGGCTGTTTGGGTCTTTATGGGATAAAAAAACAAATACAGATGAAGTTGATGCTTTTTAGTTGAAACACTGAAAAGAGAAGACACTTTTCCAACCCGTATATTGAGCCACAATTAACATTAATATCAGTAGGCCTGTGTCAGTCACACATTTAACCTGAAAATATGTGTCCTGGGGTTTTCCAGTCCACAGAAGTTGGTAGAATTCCTGTTTCTTCTCAGACTTCCTTAATTATAATATGCTGAAAAGGAATTAGGCTTTTTTTTTAACCTTGGGAAACAAAAACAAACTGCAATCACTACAGTTTTAATGGTGTAAATAGTGTGTTTCTGCTCTGTATATCCAACACAAACCAGCAGATTTCACAATAAATACAGTTTGGTTGAAGATACCAACTTAATATTTTCAACATTAGATTGAAGTTTACGCTGCATGTCAGTTGCATCAGTAATCATCACGACATGAACAAGAGGGAAAGAATTAATTAATTACAATGAATTGATTGTTAACCTAGTAAATACAGTCTTGTTAGAGATACAAACGTTATGTTGCATGCTATTAGAACATGCACTTTAATAGGTTAATCAGTCAGTCTAAGTCACCCGTAGGTGTGAATGTCAGAGTGAATGGTTGTTCTTCTGTTTGTGTCAGGCATATGATGAACTGGTGACTCATCCAGGGTAAACCCCGCCTTCGCCCATATGTAGCCATGATAGGTTTCAGCACCCCCGTGGTCATCTGGAGGATCACCACAATAATGCTGCAGAATGACAAATAAATGCAAAAAGACATGTAGTGCTTCGATGTGGAAGTACACATGCCAAAATTGCTATGAAGCACAAACAAATTTTCTTTTTGCACACATTATTGCACACAAATTGCATTCTAAATGTGCATACTGTATAATGTACATAGTCTTGATATACACTACAAATAAAAAAGTTAAGGATATTTTTAATTTTTGGGCTTTTTTTTCAGTTGGGATTCTTGCACAGCACTTTTTACTTTTTTGTGTGTGAAATGAATTGACACCCATTTTTTTAATGACCAGACAGTTTTATTTACAAATGGTAAAAATGACAAAAAAAAGACAAAAATAGAAATATCCTTAACTTTTTGTTTGTAGTGTACATATTCTTGAGTGTTTTATTTATTTATTTATTTATTTCTATCTATTTATTTATTTATTATTTATTTATATAATTTATTTATTCATTTATTTATTTATTTTTATTTTTATTTTTTTTTACCAGTTTTTTTTTTTTACTACTTTATAGTGTTTTTGTTTTACTTTATGCTGTAAATAGTATATATAGCTTTTTGATTTGTCCTATTTTTTGATTTTGCACTTCTTCTGCTCTTGTGTGCTCTTGTGTGCTTTTGTGCTTCACTGCTGTAACCTGGAATTTCCCCTTGTGGGACAAATAAAGGCATATCTTATCTTATCTTATCTTATCTTATCTTATCTTACCTTGTCTTGTCTTGTCTTGTTTGTCTTGTCTTGTCTGTCTTTTATCCAGCCAAGAACTACTTGTAAGAAAAATGTCATCATGTGCACATAATGTTAATAAACATTCTTGAATCTTGCATCTTGAAATGTCCAAGTGTGCATCTTCCTTTACAGAAGTTAAAGACTTCTCCTACAGTCAAACAACGCCTGAAAATTTCTTGCATCTAATGTGAATAGTTGAAAACCTAAAACTAATGACTTGAACTTCTTTTATTTTTTATGCACAGCTTGTTTTTACAGTAAAATCATCATCACAGCCCATGTTCAAATTTCAAAAATTAATAAAAATGTAAAGATGAAATTGTGTATGGTGCTTTCAAGGACTAAAAACATTATTCTCTGACAGTATGAACCAAATCAGAGATGGTCAGTCAGGAGGTGTCTGGGGACTGACCCTGCAATGTGCTGATTTTAAGCTCCAAATTATGTGAAAGAGTTTAACATCTTTGTATCTTTGCCTCCACAGTTTGTAAAGCTGCGCAACAGCCAAACCAAGAACTTTGCCAAAGCAGTGGTCAACATGGCAGATGCGGTAAGGGATATTTGTTTATGGGATTTTAATGCGATTATAGATGGGTGACCTATTAAAGATAAGAGAAAATGCCACTGAACAGCTTTATTACACCTTCTATCATCTGTGAACCTGATTTCCAAAACATCTCACGTAGTTCAGTTGGCTTAAGATTGGGTTGAGAGGTCTGTTAACGTCCACACACACATCAGAAAGTGTGTATGTGCTCATCCCAGATAGCCCAAAAATATCACAGTGCAGGAGTCACGCCAAAAACGCAATAAATGACCGGATTTGTGCATTTTTGATGTGCAGATCTTCAAGGAACAGCTGAACACAAGGATCGTTCTTGTTGCCATGGAGACCTGGTCCTCTAAAGACATGATACCCATCGTGGAGGACCCGTTGGTTACGCTGCAGAACTTCATGAAGTACAGGAAGGACAACATCAAAGAGCAGTGTGATGTCGTCCATCTTTTATCGTAAGAGGAAACATATCTTTCACCCATGTCTGCATTAGGTCTGTTTGATGTTTTATTGACAGTCAAGATTGTATTTTATATTGCGCTGTGTTTTTTGTGCACAACAGGGGCCATAATTTTCATAGTAGTCGCACTGGGACGGCCTATACTGGAGGGGTTTGCTCTCTGACGAAGGGGGAGGCGTCAATGAGGTAAGGAAAGTCTAAGTCCACTCTTATAGTATTAAGTTTTATTCTATTCTTACATTTCTTCAATCTCATCTTAGCCTTAATTAGGTTTAAACGTGGATTCATCATTACTTTTGTCAAGGATGAGACTTCAAAAGGCTGTGAAAAGCAACAAAAGCTAAGAAAACTCTCACACCAGGGTTATGTTCAATGAACCCCTTTACATGTGCATTAACCCTTTATAGGGCACTCAGAAATATTCTGAAATTCAAAATTTCAACCTTAGTGTGTTATTGGAGGACATAACAAGAATGTATTACTTTTGTGAATTTTTTCAAAATTTTTTCTTGTCATGAAGAAAATCTAGGTCAGTGAAGTTACCATATTTGGTTCCTTTCCCGTAAGTGACAAAAAATAAATACAAATCCAAGAAGTATACATAAAATACAAGAAAAAACACATGTAAGGTGAAAAGAACATCACTTTTAGAAGATTACAACATAAGTGCTCATCCAGACACTGGCCACATCCACATTATCCCTTTGAACATCATTCCTTCCATTAGTACCATTACTTCATGGTACCTAACAAAGCAGGTACACTCACTGTTCATGCAGAGGTGGACTTTACAGACCCTGTAGACCACATTGGACCTGAGATTTATTGCCTCACTATAATTGTTGCTGCCACTGTCTTGTAATGTATGTGGAAATTACCAAAAATACTCACTCGCCCAATAAAGGGTTAAAACTCTGATCATTAGCCGATTTCTGGATTAATTCGATCATTGAAGTGATCATGTAAACAGCATAACCTGATATAGTTTATCAGAAAACAGTAATCTGATTATGACAAATCAGATTAACACACCTGGATTTGAAAAAAAAAATCACATTTATTTTTCATTAATTTACATTTGTGCATGTGTGTAAAAATTGGGAGAAACTGGAAGTAAAATGGTCAAATAATAGGAAGTTATGAGTCTATCATCACTGTATGTATATGCTCCAAAAGAAATGTGAGGATTTGCTGAAACAAAATGTCAGATCTGATTATTACAATTATATGATTATTCGCAGTTATCACATTTTTATGGTTATGTAAACGGACTCACTGTTGATTATATTGCTGTTTAATTGTTTGGTGTCAAAACACCAAAAAAAGTGTTTCCCAAACCCAAAGACATTTGGTTCAGGAGGAAGAAAACCAAAAAATATTAGAAATTATACACAGGATTTTTTTCTTTGCTGATGACGCCGGCATATTCCAACATAACAATACTGTGATTTTACATTTAGATTCAGAATACTTTATTAATCCTAGAGGAAAGTGTTGTGTGTCACAGTTGCTCCATGCAAGTATAAGAAAAAGTAGCAGGAAAGAAATATTCAATAATACAGTAAAGAATTTCTATAATTCGTATAATATGTACTAGACAATATTATCAGTAAAATTAGTAAAAGAAATATTCATGTCCAAGTGTGCAGACTCAGATTATGAAAGAGTGTTTCAGGGAGAATGAGACGTCATTTTCACACATGTATTGGACAAAACTGAGTCCAGACCTGAATGACATTGACAAGCTGGGATGTGCAAGAGAACACTCTGACTCTCCCATCATCAATTCAAGGTCTTGGCCAAAAATTAATTCAACTATGGAAAGAAATGCTGTCACTCTGCAGAAGCTTATCAAAATGATGCAACTGTCATAATTAACCCATAAAGACCCAAACAGCCACTGGCGATCAAAAGATCAAATCAAATCAAATTTTATTTATATAGCTCCAAATCATAAGAAAAGTTATCTCATGACACTTTACATATAGAGTTGGTCAAAACCAGACTCTAAGCCAATTTACAGAAACCCAACAGAGTCCTCCAGGAGCAAACACTTATGACTGGTAAGGCAAAGCAAGGCAGGTTTATTTATATAGCACATTTCATGTACAAGACAATTCAAAGTGCTTTACATAAAACATTAAAACCATTACAGCAGAGGCAGTAAAAAGTATAGGCATGAGAAAAACAAACAAACAAAAAAAACCCAGAAAAAACAAAAAAAATCAGATAAATAGATAAAACAGATAAAACAGACAAGCAGATAAAACAGATAAAAACTTTTAGCTTATAAGGAACAGTGCAGATCTGAACTGATGAATACAAACTCTATTCAAATGCAGCTGAGAACAGGTGGGTCTTTAACCTGGATTTAAATAAACTGAGTGACAGTGGCGAGGAAAAACTTCCCTTTAACAGCAGAAACCTCGAGCAGACCCAGACTCCTGGAGGATGGCCGTCTGCATTGACCAGTTTGGGTTAAAGAGAGAGTAAAGGAAGAGAAAAGGAGAGAACGATAGAGATAGATAGAGACTGGGGGAGTAGGGGGAGACACATGGATGCAGTTGATGCACAGATAACTGAACTAGAACATCTGTGGAACTATAATAAACACTATCATAACTCTACAGATAAGTGAGTGATGACAAAAGCATCCACTCATCTGTAATGTTTAATACCTGTTGATCCACTAATCCTATCAATACATGTAAATAATTGGTGTAAAATGCAGTTTCATCTTTTCATGGTCATCAGATATGATCCATTTGGACGTTCAGTGGCTCTGTAGTGAACAAGGAAACGCCGTCATCTTCTACAGCATTGATTCACCAGTAAAACCCATGGAGTTGGATCAGTGACAATGAATGGAGACACTTGATTTATGTTCACTTATTGGTATATATTCTGAGAAAGTCACTTTTTTTCAGTTTTATCTGTTTCTGATGTAATAATCCTCAACTTTAATCTGAGCTTTTATGAACATCTACATGATCAGTGAATTGAATATAGAAAAATTCATGATTTACGCTGAAAAGAAACAAAATACAGAGGATAATAGTCTAATAAATGGTAATAAATCACGTAAGAAAGGGTTAAATCTAAAAGCAGTCCTATAAAATACTATGTGTGAACCTGATGTTTGTCCTGACATGCTCTGCTACATGTATATATTACTTTAACTCTTTCATGCATGATGCCCACATTTGTGGACACATAGTTTAAGCTCACTTTTCAAAGGGTTATTAAGGCAATATTCTCCAAACCACATGGGAGCAGTCTCTATAGACCTTATGCAATACAATGAAAAAAGTATCATCTTAGTTTTAGATATTTTGACTGTGCTGTGATCTCATACAGTTAACCTCCTAAGACCCAGCTATGGGTTTTCTGTCCATGTTTGTGGACAAGAGTTTCGCAGCTTTATAAAAAAAAAACCCAAAACAAAAAAAAAACAAAACTGTCTACCACAAAGGACATTACAGACAAAATTTTAAAAATGCATCTAAAAAATGTTGCATCATGATGTTTCCAAAATGGGCAATGATTTAAAGAAAAAATGCCTAAACTTATACTTTCCTGGGTCTCAGGAGGCTAAATATCTTCTGAATAAAACCATATTTTTAAAAGAAAATTCAAAATGCATTTCAACTGTAGCCTAATTTTGAGTAGTAAAATCAATCTAAAAAAAATCTAGGTACCTTTCTTCATAATTCATGCATGAAAGGGTTAATATTGCTTTAATGTTTACATTTCTCATTAAAACCTCTGATTTGACATGTCCGTTCCAGTACGGGAATGTCGGTGTCATGGCCATCACTTTGTGCCAAAGCCTGGGCCAGAACATCGGGATGAGGTGGAACAATATACGCAACTCTGCAGGTAAAAGACTCTGGATAGTGGGATTATTATCTAGTGAGAGGGACTGACAGATTTATAAAACAAGCACTGAGCTGAATAAATCTGCAAAATAACTAGAAGGAGATTGCTGAGGGAGGATAAAGGCAGAGGGCGATTGTGAGGGAGGGGTTGATATCTGGGTGTGTGTGGGGGGGGTGTTGATATCCCTGTCCAACAGTTCCCTTCTGTAATTAGACTTCTCCATTAGGTGATTAGTCACCTGCGTCCAGAGAGGAGGGTGGAGGTGGTTGGAGCATCACTGCCACTGAACAATGGGCTCAGTGATTAATGCTGAAGAGCCATTAGGTCCATTATTCAACGCCAGGACAGGAGCACAGTGCACTATAGACCGCATACCTCTGCGGAGGATTAAATTACATTAGTTTAGATTGTGTTTATTTAACTTGGACATAACAATAGAATTGGAACTGCTGCCTACAATTATGCACAAGCACCAGATGCTGTGTATTGTTTGGAGGAAAAGGATAATTTATAACACCTGCTCACAGTGGGTTTTTGAGAGTTAGAAAAGAAAAAAAGACAAAAGAGGAAGCAGAAAAACAGATGAAATACAGGTACTAAAAACGCAGTAGTTAAAATACATATGTGCCTATAGGAGGTACTCAGCACAAGAACAGTGAGTAAACAAACTGACCTTTTCAGGAAGGAAAAAAGAGAGAAAAACTGAAAAAAATAAAATAAAAAATCAAATTCAACCCCATCATTTCTGCAGTGGTTGACAGATGTACTGTCTTTCTTACCTTTAGAGAAACTGAGATACAAGATATACTACAAACAAAATGTTAAGGATATTTTTAATTTTTGGGCTATTTTTTTTTCAGTTGGGATTCTTGCACAGCCCTTTTTACTTTTTTGTGTGTGAATTGAACTGAAACACATTTTTTTAAATGATCAGACCAAGGTTATAATACTTTTGGATTTTTCATTATAGTTTAGTTTTATTTAGTTTTGCCGTTTTTTCTCTAATTCAGTTAGTTTTAATTTGTTTTTAGAGCAGGTTTGCTAGTTCTTATTAGTTTTCTTTTTTTCTAAATGCTTAATTTTAGTTTAGTTTTAGTATTCATTTTAGCTTTGTCAAATCTTTTATCTTCCTCGCCATTATATTCCCATAAATCCCAGACAGGACTCTGCTGCTTTCTCCCAACTTTAGTCTTCATGTTTCCAGGTAGAGTGGGAACCAGAAGACGACTTTAAACCACAAGTGATGAGAAGTGACAGGTCGTGAAGTGTCATGTGGTGCCGCTAGCTACAATTGCTATAGCAAAATAAATCGATTTCATATCAATCCGACATTGACAAAGACGAAAGCAAAGGGAATTTTGTCCATAATTTTTAAACATTTTAGTTAGTTTTGTAAGCACACAATACAGTTTCAGTTAGTTATCATTTTTTTTTAATTATAGTTTTTATTTATTTCAGTTAACGAAAATGTTTTTTCAATTCTCGTTATCGTCATTTCGTTAGTTTTTGTTAACGATAATAACCTTGGATCAGACATAGTTTTATTTACAAATGGCAAAAACAACAAAAAAATGACAAAAAAAAAAGAAATATCCTTAACTATTGTTTGTAGTGTATGTAAAGCCCGCAAAAACTTCCCCCTGACCTGGAGTCCCTTTATAGAATTTGTAGAATTTTCTTTTCAATGATACATCTTGATGGTTATAACTACTTATAATAGGCTCAATATGTCAATTCACCCACAATATGATGAGAAGTTCCTGTCTGACTATATGTTTGTATTTTTTTTTTTTTTTTTATTGTTGTTTAAGAGCCCTGGGGGTGGGAGGATACATTTCTTTTTGTGTCTATGTTTGTAAATTGTATGTTTGTTAATGAAAAACTGCAAAATAAAGTTTAAAATAAAATAAATAAAATAAAATAAATAAATGCATGGGAAAAAACAAAACAAAACAAAAAGAAAAACCTTATTTTAGTCTACTATACTTGAAATTTAAAGCTGATTTATCACAACATGTTCTCTGCCAGGGGTCTAAAATTTGAGTTGGCGATTAATCGTAACATAAATAATAACAATCAGTGATACTGTCAATATTGTCTACTCTGTTATTACTTTATTCCACTACTGGAGGATGAATCTAATGATAGTTTCATTTTACACACAATTTACAAATAAGAGTCACTGACTGGCATAGATTTGTTAAACATTTTTAATGAATAATATTCCGTTTGCACTTGAACATGGCAGATGTGACATGACTTATTTACAAAAATCATTCTAAACTCTAAATAAGCCATAATTAGTCACACTGTAAAAGGTCAATGGGTACATATGGAAGTAATGATAAAATAAGTAGCTTTTGTTAGTTTTAGCAAACTACTTTTATTCAGGTGAGTGGAGATGTTTCTTATGATGTTCAAAATATTTGTGATTATTTTGGGATATCACAATATGGCAAGTATTCTCAGTAAATTGGTAGAGTTATTGTTCAGAATTTTCCTACATTAGATTGATACCTTGGCGTCAAAAACAATACATTTTTCGACACCATTTTCAATTTTATCCAAGCAAAAATTACAGAACAAATCTTTAGTTTTAATTTTCAGGTCTTCAACATTTTCTACAGTTAAAGCTGTCATTAACCCTTTCATGCATGAATTATGAGAGCCTTAAGGTTTTTTTTCTGGATGTTTTTATTCCTCTAGGCATTAAAAAAACAGTGCGATTAACATTTTTTTATGAACCTATTTTTCATGGAGTTGCAAAAATAACCATTCAACTGGACACTATGCATTTAATTTTTGAAGCAAAGAAATGTATTTACTGGTTTACTGTGTGAAAACTATAAAATAAAAATATTTTTAATGCAGCTAATCTGATGTTTTCTCACATTTTAACATACACTAATACAGGTCATTACTCACTTCATGGAGTTAATATGCAAAAAAGAAACCATTTTGTTAAAAAAAAAGCAAAAAAAAAACAACTGTTAATTACAGTCTAATAACAATAACAAGCACTTGATTTACGCTCAAACATGTTAGTACAGATCATGTTTATGAAGAACAGCAAAGTTACAGTAATGGTATGAATTACAGTGTATGAGATGATGCATGAGTGTCCACTGTGTTGGCTGATATGGAACTAAAACAGCAAAATCCATGAATATACAAGACAACAGCTGGAGAATAACTGTCAACTGTAATGACCACTATGCATGAAAGGGTTAAAAATAATAGGATTAATAATAAAGATGAATGAAAATCATTGGCGAAATCCTGTATTTAAAAAAAAAATAATGGAGTTCAGTATCTTGCTCTATTAAATACAAATCACAATGCATTCGTATCATCATTCCTTCTTTCCTTGTCTTATCTGTGTTTTTTGCGTCTGATCTTCTTCCCAGGAGACTGCAGGTGTCCGGACACCTGGCTGGGCTGCATCATGGAAGACACGGGGTAAATATCCGAACCGACGCACAACAAAACGAGCGGCATTAAAAAGCATAACGCACCTGTGCACGGCATTTCCTCCCAGTTTGTTGACACAGTTAAACATCAGACAGCAGGACTGTTTTCTTGTCGTGCTCCCTCTAAGCTGTGATTTGTTCCGTTCATTTCACTCAATTAGACAATTAAACACCTGTAACAGAAGGAGGTCGTGACTTTTACTCAGTCCGCAATGAGCCGAGCCGCTGATAATCACAGCTTGTATCTGATGCATAGAGTAAATGTGTCGGAACGTCAGACATCAGCAGGTTGGCCAGCGTGAAAAACACTACAAATGTTGAATTAAATGTACTTATTGTATGAGTGATTTAGATTCAGCTCCTCATTCCAGATGGAGCAACACTAATTTCAATTATTCATTTGAATAATATCCTTGTACAGATGGTAACATTTCTGTCAGATTGCAAAGAGATACAGACACCCACAGTGGCTTTGGCAAAACTCATTGTGCTTTTTTGTTTTCGTTTCCTTCATGTCTTGCTCTGGATTTTTGTGTCTCTATGTGTGTTTGCGAATTCAGATACAATCTGCCCAGAAAGTTTTCTCGCTGCAGTGTTGACGAGTACATCCAGTTCCTGCTCCAGGGGGGCGGGAGCTGCCTCTTCAACAAGCCCAGCAAGGTGAGGGCCATGTGTGCATGTGGGATGTGGTGAGGCCTGGTTATCAGAAGAGGTTTACACCAGAAAATAGAGTCACTTATAGAACGTCAAAACAAGGCTGGGATTCAGTTTCAGATTCAGTCTTTTTTACTGTAGGTACCAGTCAGAAATGTTCCACTTTAGTGTTATAATCAAAAACAGAACAGTACAGCTAACGATTATTTTACATTAATGAATGGATGTAATATGGAGTGTGTACAGACAACATTTACACCATCTGCTCAAACACTAAGAACTGCAAATATAAGTGCTTCCTCTGGAGAGGTTTTTCTGCTTCAAAATTATTTTGATTTGCTTTGATTTAATGGTTTATTCCAAACATGCAATGAAATTTAACATATATGTGAACAAGTAAACATAAATAATAATACAAAAATCAACAATCAAGACAATCTTAGCCAGAAGAACAGCACAATAGTTTCATTTACATGCCAGAAAATGATGCTGTTTGTTGTCTTGCATTCATTGTGGATGTGTTTGTGGAATCATTCCCTACTAATGTTGTTTCACATGATTTAAAACTACTATTACAGTGTCTATCAAAAGTTTGGAAACACCTTGTCTTTTATCATTTCTGATAGACATGTGCATGCTGTTATTTGTTACATTCATATTAAGAGATTTAGGGGGGTTTTTTTGAGGGGGGGTGACATTTTAAAACTACACAAAATATGTAGAAGTAAACACCATAACATTTTTTCAGTGTTTTTCATGTATCAATACACTCACACAAAGATGGGTATTTTTCTAAACATATTTAATTATTAATGCTATAAGTTAAATTCTAAAATGAAGTTACCATAAGTGATACATGATTTGTATTCTTTACATGGGTTTATAGGTGATTTATACACCTGGATTTGATGTTTCAGGTGCAGCTTCAGTCCACAAAGCAATAACAGATAGGAGAAAAATTACTCACAATGCCAGTTGTTTTCTAATCTTTCTACTTTCTATGTTCACACAGATAAACACAACACATTTTCGATAGTCTTCACATGGGAAAGTTTAAAAGATCAGTTTTTGTAACCTAAAATACCATTTCTGTGTGGGCAAGAGGCCGAAATGTAAAAAAAAAAATCATCTATTTTTGGAGAATATTTACCTTAGCGCAGACACAGCATTAATCACAGTCTTTAACCCACATGTATATACTGTAAGGAGTTTGCATGGTCCCTAAACTTGTGAAAAACATGACATAACAACATATTTTATTCAAAATCTACTGTTTGAAGAGATTTTTATGCCAGTATCTGTACATTTATATATTTGTTTGGTCAAATAAATCTTCATACTATTAAATTATCTAATTTGATGTATATAAATAATAGGAAAATGCATTTTTCTCTGAAAAAAAGAAAAATGGAAGACCAGGTGTTTCCAAATTTGGTTTCCAAAAATGACACCTTTGTAAGTGCTGCAACTTATTTTAACTACTTACATAATTTTTGTAATTTAACGTAGATGGATTACAGTCGATCATAGATTTAGTTTTTAGCCACTTATCACCCAGCCCTACAGTAACATTCCTGTTTTCTTCTACAGTTGCGGAAAAAAATTATTAGACCATCCAAAGTCATCAGAAACAATGGTTATGCAATCAGATATTAACTCCTGTGTGTATCATGTGACTAAAACAGACAGAAAAGAAAACATGGAATGCCTAAAAGCACTGTTTTTGTCAGTACAATGCCATAGCTATTGATGTAAGAACTTAAGTGATGTTGGTTATTATCAAGAAAACATGGAAAATGGATAGATATCAGCTCTGAAATTAAACTCTTTTGAGCTGTTTTGTTGTTATCATTATATTTGTCCAAACAAATGTAAAAACAGTTGTACTAGGCATTAAAATGAACAAGAAATTGAAGAAAACAAGGGGTAGTCTAATAATTTTTTCCGCGACAGTATCAGCAGCCAGCCATTCCCTCTCTCTCAGACGTATCTCATTCCTCACCCATCTGTCGCTCACTCATATATGTTCTTGTATTCTATATGCTCCTCTCTTTTCCAAGCTGTTTGACCCTCCAGAGTGTGGGAATGGCTTTGTGGAGGCAGGCGAGGAGTGTGATTGTGGATCCCAGGTGGTGAGTACACATTTGGACACTGTGTATCTTTACATCTCTATGCATGAAACGCAGCCTGATGCAGATGGGCGGAGCCTCCACCTTCTGTCTTCATGTGGGGTACTGGACGGTATGGCGTTCAAACTCAGCCGACAGCTTATTTTCATGTGTGTTGCTGCAGGAGTGTGCACGAAGTGGAGGCGCATGCTGTAAGAAATGTACGCTTACCCACGACGCCATGTGCAGTAATGGACTCTGCTGCAGCGGCTGTAAGGTGAGGTGACCTGTATAGATAGACAGATAAATACTGTAGCAGAGATGTACTTTACAGGGGTTTAAAAAACTGTGACAGAGGAGATAAAGAGGCCATTTAACAGCAAAATCAAAACACATTTGTCACAAAATGATGTTGGCAGGAAATAATCTCACTAACACTTATTTCTGCATCTCATTAGAGAGTTTTTTGTTTGACATCCAGCTTGGTCAGTGTTGCTAATTAAGAAAAAAACAAATTATTTTACCAAAAAATTGGAGATCTGTTCCTATTTTGTGTGAAAAACAACAGTGAAGTGTAAGTTTCTATGCTCCTAAGAGAAAGAGACAATAACAAAGAGGTCTTAGTTAAAGTCCCAGAGTGGTTCTTTGTAGGATTAATATTCTAAACTCTCAGTACCAGGAGGGAAAACGCCTTCTACAACACACTTAGGACCAAAATCACAGACAAATCAACCTTACGTATCCACAGACTGTATCACTCACTGAAAAAAGTTTAAAGCTTATTGTTTTCACACATCTGTATTGTGGTATCATCAAGTTTGTATCTTCAAACTAAAACTTATAGCCGCTTATTTTAACAGTAGTTCAAAATAACACTGTCTTTAATCTTCACGTGCCGCATCAGCTGATAGTTTACTTTATAGCTCTGTTAGCTTAGAATAGAATAGAATAGTCCTTTATTGTTATTGTAACATGCAACATGTACAACGAAATTTTAAAAAAGTATCAATCAGTGCATAGTAAAAAAAAAAAACAACAACACAAACACCACAATAATAATAAATACAGAAACAAACACATACAGCCATTCATTCTGTCATTGCACGATCCCGTCACTGTATATATGTGTTGTGTTAGAGATTGTTTTTTATGGCATTGAGGGTGGTTATTGCTGTTGGATAGAGACTGTTTTTGAGTCTCTGCTAGTCTAGCTCTGTTTTTAGATGGAAAACAGCTAAAGTAAAACCACAAATTACCTCTGTTTTCTGTACAGTTTGTGTTGTCAGTAGCTGCACTAAAGATCTGTTATGAATCGTCCAAACCTGGCCTCGTTTGTCACAGTTTACTGTCACAGTTTAGTCTGAACCATGGATCAACAAACGGCAACTTAGCAAAGATAATAACATTCCATAATAATACCTTCTCATAATCAAACTCGCCTGTGTAGAAGAAACACAGTGTTTTCAGCATCAAACTCCATTCTTTTCATTTGGAGCTGTGTCCAGTGACTCACTACTCCCTCTAGTGGTCACATAAATCCCCAGGCCCATCAGTACTGTTAGCCAGAAAGTTGAAATTTGAATCGGTTTGTTTGTTTCTTTGTTTGTTAACAGTCTAGCAGCAAAATATTGGTTTAATTCATACCAAATCGGGTTTATAGATTGTCAGTGATCCAGAATAGATCTGATTACATTTTGGGAACAGTAGGTCAAAGTTCAAATTTTTAATGAATTTTTAATTTTTTTTCTACCATTTACCTATAATGGGTGAAATTTCAAATGTCTGTAGCAGAAAAACTATTTGTTGAATTCATACCAAATTTGGTTTATAGATTGCCAGTGACCTAGAATAGATGTGGTTACATTTTGGGAAAATTAAGTCAAAGTTCCAATTTTTATGAATTTTTAAAATCTTTTTTCTTTAACCATTTACTTATAATGGGCAAAATTTCAAATGAGCATTGTTTCAGTTTACTTCAGACTTAGCACATATACAGAGGCTATTGATATGTTGACATCATCACACCATATACACGATGACATCAGCTGGATTGAAGTCAAAATAAGCTACAATATGTGCGAGGGGCGGGGCTTGTTGTGCCTGGCACCACTTGTTCTTGTTAGATAAGGTGTAACTAGGACTGAGAATGTAATCATTGCATTAGTCAAAGATGATTATTGAGAGGAATATAAAGAGGAATCAACAAACGCCAACTTAGCGATAATAATAACATCATATAATGACTTTATTATTATGTCTCATGGCCTAGAAGTGTTAACACAGTGTTTTCAAGAAAATCTGAGATAAACTGTACAGACCCATAGATTAGTCAGTATCAGTAAGAACATTTTAACATCATTTATTAAAAGTTTGGATTTATTAAAAAAGTTTATGGTTATATACAACATTTTGGGCTGTTAATAACCTACCTTTTCTATTTTTTTAGTACGAGCAAAGAGGTGTTGTGTGTCGCGAGGCTGTGAACGACTGTGATATCCCAGAAACCTGCACCGGAGACTCAAGCCAGGTAGGACCAGATGTGTCTAAAAACAAAAATGTCAAATGTCAGGTTTACATGGTTATTGAGGTTATTTTTATTTTTATTATGCAATTTGACATTTTTCACACTAAAACAAAGTGAAAAATGTGAATTATTAGGTATGTAAAAGTAATTATGCCTATTATTTTACTGGTCCGGCCCACTTGAGATCCCGTTGTGCTGTATGTAGCCCCTGAACTAAAATGAAATGGACACCCATGATCTAGAGCAGGGGTGTCAAACTCATTTTAGTTCAGGGGCTACATACAGCCTAACATGATAATAAGTGGGCCATAATATAAATAATAGGATAAGAACTTTCAAGTGAAAAAAGTAAATTCCGAAATGAAAATGTTTACATCTACGAATTGTACTTGAACATAACATAAAGAAATGTGAACAACCTGAAAATTTATTAGTAAGTGCAATGTTCACAATATTACACCTTAGTTTATCATTTATGCATGTGAATCACAACTTAGAGATCGCAGTGGATCTACAAATACACAAAACATTAAATAACAGGCAGAATATTATTAAAATTCCACATACTTCTCTTAAGACATTTGAGATGTTCACATTTTTTCTAAAAGACTAGTCTTTAAATGTGAACATTTTTGTGTAATTTTACTTCTTTTTGACATTAAAACAAAGAGACAAATTTACAGTTTTCATTATTTATAGGTTATTGTGATAGTATTTTACTGGTCTGCTCCACTTTAGACTGAAATGCCCTAAAATGATTTTAACATCCTTGATTGTTAATATCTTCAGTGTAATTTTTGCATTTCACAAATTCATCCCAGGGGCCGGATTGAACCCTTTGGTGGGCTGGATTTGGCCCCCGGGTCGCATGTTTGACACCTGTGATCTAGAGTATCATTACTGTGTGGATTTTCCTCTTTTTTAGTGCCCACACAATGTGCACAAGCTGGACGGATACATGTGTGATAGCATTCAGGTAGGAGTGCATTTGTGTTATCTTTTCTGATCTGCTGCTCACTGTTTGATGATGTTAAATATTGTTTATTCAACTCTTCAGGGACGCTGTTACGGGGGGCGATGCAGGACTCGTGATGGACAGTGCAAAGGACTCTGGGGTTATAGTAAGTTTACAACAAACACATGCAAGCGATAACATATTTGGTAGTGCTCAGATTCACCACAGGGTAAAAATGCTCCACTACAAGTAAAAGTAATGCATTCAAAACCTTATTTAAGTCAAAGTGTATCAGCATCAGAATATAGTATGTAAAGTATAATTAAATATAACATGTGTTCAGAGAACGCAAACCTCCTCCAAGCACCCTGAACGGTGTGCATGTGTGGATCGACTATTTCTTTCTAAATCAAACAGTTTCAAGGTTGTTCCATACAGCCGAAAAAGTTGAAGCTTGGTACCAGTCATGTGTATGTCAAATTATTTTAAATTCCAATCAGTATTTGTTGAGTCAAATGAAAAATGTGTAAATGGGATTTTCAATGTTAAATTGAAATGTCAACAGAGTCCTCATTCCACAGTGGATGTGGACAATTTTGTGACAGATACAAGATATTGTTATAAGCTACAGGTGTATCAAATTGGAGGCTAGTCGGAGTCGTTTTGAATTTTTATGAATTTTTGAAAATTGCTCAATGATGAGAGCTAGGAAAATTTGAGATTTTGTGACCTTGCTGTGACCTTGAATTTTGGCCTACTTGGCCCAGAATTTAATGGATTCGTCCCAGGGCCTAGGCCTATCTGTGGGTAAAATTTGGTAAAGATGGTTGTAATAGTTTTCCCGTAAAGTTGCTAACAAACAAACAAACACACAAAGCAAAGTGATCACAATACCTTCTGGCAGAGGTGATAACAAACTAGAAAAGTACTCGCAGAGCGCAGACCTCCACCAAGGCAGATCACCCCCCTACCCCGTTCACCACCAAAATTTAAGCATTTGTTCCTTGTGCCAGTATCAACATTGCCTGAAAATTTCATCAAAATCTGTCCATAACCTTTTGAGTAATCTTGCACACAGACAGACAACCCCCCCCCTTTTCACTTTTTCTACTATATTTACCTTCGCCATTACACTTGACGGAGGTAAATATAGTATAAAAAGTGTAATTGTAACTCCATTCACCACATGATTCTCAAAATGTTTAAATCAGAAAAAGACTGACATGGTGGTCAGTGTCCAGGTGTAGATGTGATCCAGGAGTAGTTCAGGGACATCCGTAAAACAGGGAATCTCAACACAGGTATGCAGAACCGTATGAGTCTCTGGAAGGCGTAGAGGTTTTGTACCAGATCCATCCATCTACGTCACTTATCTGGGTCGTGGGGGCAGCAGCCTGAGCAGAGAAGCCCAGATTTCCCTCTCCCCAGCTGCCTCCTCTAGTTCCCAGATACTGAGGTGTTCCCAGGCCAGAGATATAATCACTCCAGCGTATCCTGGGTCTGCCCTGGGATCTCACCTCCTGGACATATCCTGACCAGATGGCCGAACCACCTCAGTTGGCTCCTCTGGAAGTGTCTCTAAGGGGGAGTCCAGTGTTCCTGCAGAGAAAATTTATTTCTGTAACCTGGTTCTTTCAGTCACTGCACCAGTTCATGACAATAGGTGAAGGTAGGAACGTACAGTAGATCTAGTCTCAGCTCCTTCCTCTGGTACAGACACTTCCCTGGTCTATCTACTGCTTTTACCACCTTATAAATGACCGCATAAAAATCAATATTTATGTTGATATACGCTGTATTTAGTGTATTTTTGCTACTTTCACCTGTTATCAGCTTCGTCATTGTACTTTTTACACTGAATCCACATGTTTTTAACCCTTTCACGCATGAAATAGGAGAACCTTAATCAAGATTTTTTTTCCTGAGTGTTTTTATTCTTCTTTACGCATGAAAAAAACTATGTGATTGAATGTTTTTTATGAACCTATTTTTCATGGAGTTCCAAAAATGTCCACTCAGCTGGACACCATGTGTTTAATTTTTGATGCAAAGAAATATGCATTACTGTCATACTGTGTGAAAACTATCAAGGTCAAGGTCAAGGTAAACTTTATTATCCCCAAGGGGCAATTTGTTCTACAGCCAGCAGTTTCACACTATGAAATAAAAACATTTTTAATGCTGCTAATCTGATGTTTTCTCACATTTTAAGATACTATAATACTAGTTGTTACTCACTCAGATAACGTGCAAAAAAACAACAACTTTTCTTTAAAAAAAAAAAAAACCCTGTTAATTACAGTCTAATAACAATTAGCAATTGATTTACTCTTAAATATGTTACTACAGATCAGGTTTAATGGTAATGGTATGAATTGCAGTGTATGGGATGGTGCATAAGCATCCACTGTATTGGCTGATAAGAAACTAAAACAACAAAATCCATGAATGTAGAAGAGAACAGCAGGAGAATAGCTGTCCACTGTAGTGACCAGTTTGCATGAAAGGGTTAAAGAGTGTATTTACCTTCCATTGGAGGAGAATTTTCTTAGCCCATAAAGGAAAACTTCACTCTTCAGTTTATGACAAACACAAGGACAGGAAAGGAAATAGAAAATTACAGTCTGAAGAATAAAAAAATACAGTATTTGTCTCTAATGCTATGTTCACCCTGCTGGTAAAATTAGCCCAAATCTGACTTTTTGCTCATATGTGACTGATTTTTAAATTTTTTATGACAGCCTTTTTTTCTAATCAGCTCCAGGTCACTTTCATATGTAGACCTAAATTGAATACATAATACATCTGATGTTTTGTAACGTGACTTTTCATGTGAATTTTATGTCATTGATATGTGACAGAACCCAGCAAAGTGTATATTCACTTGTTCTGCACATGTAGGTCACTTCAGACATTCCATTTGAATTATAATGTGAACAACCACACAAAAAATTTCAGCAAAAAAATTGGAATTGAGAAAAAAAGTCGTGTATAAGGGTTGAATCAGCCTTGACTTCTGTAATGTTTTTCCAAAACCATTCATCAATATTGCAGTGTTGTTTTCACATCTTCCTTTCAACATAGGAAATTTATTTTGTTCTTATACATTACATGGCATATTAAAAATAAATAAATACATAAATTCTCAACAATAATCTGAGTTTAAGAGGCAGAACCAACTGAATTTTTTGCGAATATGTACAAATATTAAAGTGTTTATTTACTATTTTAAAAAATAGTAATAATATTGGAATTGATCAATTGAGACCTGCAGTGTGAACATAGCATAAGATACAATGGAGTAGAAGTATAAAGTTGCATAAAATGGAAACAGTCAAATTTGCACTTACACCACAATTGGTTTGTCATCAATATTCCAGACTTATTCTGCTTGATATAGTCTGATTTGTGACACTTTGTTTGCCCTTTCAGATTCTGCAGACAGGTTTTGTTACGAGAAGCTGAATGCCGAGGGGACGGAGAAGGGAAACTGTGGTACCGGTCCTGACGGTCAGGGCTGGCTGCAGTGTAACAAGCCGTAAGTGACACCATCCGCATCAAATGTCTTCATAAAATCATGCAACAATGTTTACTCCAATCTGTGCCTCAGCTTAAAGAATCAGAATACTTTATTAACCAAAGGGGGGAAATTATGGGGTGTTACAGTCACTCCATTCAAGTATAATAAAAAGTAGCATGAAAGACATTATCAATACAACAGAAAAAGAAAAAACATATAGAATCAGAATCAGCTTTATTGGCCAAGTATGTGAACACATACAAGGAATTTGGCTTCGGTTTTTACAATGCTCACGACATACAGTTCTGACATGAACCCAGACAACATGTGGACCGAGACACAATGTAGACAGTCCACTGGAGACAGAGACAACAATGGGTTGAGATTTACAGTGGATTTACAGTGTGATATGTACAGAGTGCAAATTGGAGTTTTTATACAGTGAGTGGGTGTGTGGGTCCGCTCTAAAAAATATAGTATATGTGTATATTATTTACAGTGGGTTTTTACATTGTAATATGTACAGAAAGTGCAAATTGAAGCATTTATACAGTGAGTGGATATGTACAGGAATACAGTTTGTAACAATATATGTTTATGTATATATAAATTATTGTAGTGCAATACAGTTTTTTACATAGTGCAAATTAGACAGTTTTATAAAGAGTGCAAAGCACCGAGGCATCTGTACGTTGCGCCATCTTGGATTGATATAAATATACATATATAAAGCTCTAAATATACAAACATATATACAGGGTGGGGAAGCAAAATTTACAATATTTGAGGCAGGGATTGAAAGACAGTGTATGACCAATTAGTTATTGAAAGTCATGAGAATTTATTTGCCACAAGAAACATACATAATAGAAAATGTTTTTATTCTATGTGTCCTCCTTCTTCCTCAATAACTGCCTTTACACGCTTCCTGAAACTTGCGCAAGTTAAGTCAAATATTCGGGTGACAACTTCTCCCATTCTTCTTTAATAGTATCTTCCAGACTTTCTCGTAATAGTTTTGCTCATAGTCATTCTCTTCTTTACATTATAAACAGTCTTTATGGACACTCCAACTATTTTTGAAATCTCCTTTGGTGTGACGAGTGCATTCAGCAAATCACACACTCTTTGACGTTTGCTTTCCTGATTACTCATATGGGCAAAAGTTTCTGAAAAGGTATGGATAATAGTGTTAGGTATGATTATGACATCAATATATGTTTGGTTTCAAAACAATTGACGTAGTGCCTGCTGAGAAAAAACAACTAAATGTTCATTGTAAATTTTGCTTCCCCACCCTGTATATACCAAATATACATATTAAAACACAAATTAGAACAGCAATTTGTATATGTGCTTGACAATATATTGTAATTATGATAATTAAAGAAATATACATAATAAGCGCAAAAATAGTGTTGTGTGTAATTATAAATATGTGGTTATAAGGTGGAGTGAAACAGTTAAACAGGCAGGAATGATTTTCTGTGTCGTTCAGTGGTGCATTTAGGTGTAATTTGGGTGTTTATTTACTTTTCATGTTTAGGGATGTTTTATGCGGCTTTCTGTTCTGTGCCAACGTGACTATGAACCCAAAGTTCGGAGACCTGCTTGGTGAGTTGACCAGCTTCCCTCTACCACCAGAACAAGTACCTGGACTGCCGGTGAGTATTCGGGTTTAACTGCTGCATCAGTATTAGAATGTTGTCATCTCCCATCACCATCCATTTGACCTATTTGGATGTTTTTCTCAGAGGAGGACATGTCCTGCTGGAGGACGGCTCAGATCTCGGGTATGTGGAGGACGGGACTCCCTGCGGTCCCAATATGATGTGTTTGGAGCGACGCTGCCTCCCTGTGGTGGCCTTTAACCTCAGCACCTGCCCTGGATCAAACTTTGGACGCATCTGTTCTGACCACGGGGTAAAGGATTCTTGTTGTTTCACTTTAACCCATAAAGACCTAAACAGCCACCAGCGACTAAAAGCATCTACTGATCTAAACTGTTTCATACCTGTTGATCCACTAATCCTATCAATCCATGCAAATAATTGGTGTAAAATGCAGTTTGTCATCTTTTCGTGGTCATCAGAAATGACCCATTTGGATGGTCAGAGGGTCCATAGTTACCTTGGAAACACCATCATCTTCTACAACACTGATTCACCAGTAAAAGCCATGGAGGTTGATAAATGACAGTGGATGTAGATGATGTTTTTATGTTCAGTTATTGACATCTTTGCTTTAAAAAAATCAGTTTTTACTTAGTTTTCTCTGTCTCTGACATAATAACCTTCAACTTTAATCTGAGTTTTAATGAACATACATGATCAGCAAATTAAACATAGGAAAATACCAGATATACACTTAAAAAATGCAACATACAGAGGATAATATTCTAATAAATGGTGATAAATCACTTAGGAAAAGTTAGATATAGAGACAAATTCTTTCACAAAGTGGCTCTGGGACTTCATGGGTTAAATATTGAGTTGGTGCCTTTAACACTAACAGATGTGTCTCTGTTTCATCGATTTTTATTAACTGCAGTATTATATAGTCATTTAGAATTTACCCAGTCACGTTTTTAGCTGTAGATTAAAACAGAAGTCTTTGAAGTAAATAAGAAGCTTACTTTGTCCAGACAGGCATGAATAGATTATTTTTTTCTAGGGATTCGTGGTCTGAAAGGGACCTGAGAGTATTAAGATCTGATGTAAAATAAAGCTGACGAGACCAGAAAGATCAAAAACCATCATTTGGACTTAGGTAATTCATTAAATTAACAAGCACCCACAGTGGAAAAGAGTAATGTGGGTGTAAAACCATGCAATAAATCCCAAAAACTTTATTTTGCTAAAAAGTAGAACATCGTGTGCTTGTTATCTAACATTAAATTAAAAGTAAAAACTGCTTTGGACAATTTATGGTAGTCCTTTAACCTTCAGCTTTATTATTATTATTATTATTATTAATATGGAACTATAGAGATATTAGAAATTTTTTAGACCAAATAAAAGTGGGAAAGACTGAACTGCATGTGAAACAGTACTTCTAATAACCACAGTATATCGTTACGTGTCTGAAGCTTTTTCTGATTTATTTAGTAAGATGTGGGCTATTAAACCAAATTATACAGATTTTCACTGAGTGCATTATTCTTATAATAAACTGACTAAACGATTGGGCAACTGAAAAACTCAGGTTTATGGAACTGTCTGTGTTCACTTAATGCACATCAAGTGAAAACTGTGTGTTTTGAGTGTAAACAACATTTATTCAGTTCTGACATGCCACACTCTTGGGTTTCAGTCCCATCTTATTTTTACTGTTGGTGAATCCTTATTTAACCCACACACTCATACAACCTGAACTTCACCTGTCACCTGTCAATCACATGTCTGCGTTGTGTGACAGCAGTCAGATACTGCACACCTCTGATGCATCTGTCAAAATAAAAGACATCAGGCAGCGTCTGAAGCAATTACACTGCTCTTTGTAAACCCAGTTCAAATGAATGTGTGAAGCCCACCAGCTGAGAAAGCTGCTCTCAGATCAGTCTGCACTATTTTGATGACGTGGTTGTGGTAATAAACAGCTGAAGTCCCGCCCCTTCAGGTTTTTCTCCATGAGACCTGATTTCAGGAAAAAAGTTGTATTACAGTCAATAGTGAGAGAAAAATGTACTGATTCCCTTTGAATTATGCATCGTTTTCCACATGCGATGGTCTTCACCTTAAAGTCAGGCGTGTGGTAAAACTGAAATATCAAACTGTGACAAAACCTGCATATTAAGACTACACACCTGAAGTTATGTCTTTGTAGCTTTTTCCATCCGTGTTCTGGTCAGAGTTGCTGAGGATTTCTCTATGAATTTGACACAGACGTGATTGTAATAATTTTCACCTCTTTTAAAGGTGCGGGAGACTTTCATGACCGATTTTTCATCAGATCTGTAAAACCTCAGTCATAGCCTAAGTATCAGGAATCTGTAAATCTTTTTGTGATTACTCACCTGAATCTCTTGCAATATGGTGAACAATTTCGAAGTCCCATCCGCCATAAACAAAACCATTTGTTTACAAACTGAGCCAGGAGGTAACTTTGGAATTTTGTCACAACGTGCATTGTGGGAAACGGAGGTTCGCACAGCCACCTGACAGCAGCAGTACAACCATATGGTTATATGGATGAAACACGACGCAAAAAATGGCTGAAATGTGGAAATGGCTGGAGGAATATGCATAAAGGGAAGAGAGCTCCTGCCGTTTCCACATCGTGTCTGTAGCGGCTGCCGCTATAAGGGTCCAGTTCTACCCCTGGGATGTTTTTGCCAAGTGCAAAAATTCCACAGTCTTGAATTGAATTAAGCAAAAAAATTTAGCTTGAATTAAGGAAAAAAAATCTTGAATTAAGCCAAAAAAAAAAAAAATCTTCAATTAAGTAAAAAAAATCTTCAATTAAGCCAAAAAAATCTAAAATTTAGCAAAAATCTTGAATAAAGCCAAAAAAATCTTCAATTAAGTAAAAAAAATAATAAATCTTGAATTAAGCCAAAAAAATCTTCAATTAAGCCAGAAAAAATCTTCAATTAAGTACAAAAATCTTGAAATAAGCAAAAAAAAATCTTCAATTAAGTAAAAAAAATCTTCAATTAAGCCAAAAAAAAAATCTCAAATTTAGCAAAAAATCTTGAATAAAGCCAAAAAATCTTCAGTTAAGTAAAAAAAAATCTTGAATTAAGCCAAAAAAATCTTCAATTAAGTACAAAAATCTTGAATTAAGCAAAAAAAAAAAAAAATCTTTAATTAAGTAAAAAAATCTTGAATTAAGCCAAAAAAAATCTAGAATTAACAACTTAATTTTTTTTCTTTGTTTTAGTGCAAAAAATAACATTAAAGTATGACAATATTTACATTTACAAACTATCCTGAAACACTAAAATGTGAACAACCTGAACAAAAATGAACAACCTGAAATGTCTAAAGAAAATTAAGCACAATTTTAACAATTTTTCTGCCTGTTCCTCAGAATTTAGTGTCTTTGTAGATCTGATCCATAATGCACATGTAGAAATGATAAATTGAGGAATAATATTGTTAAAATTGCACTAAATTTTCTTACGTTTTTTAATTTAAATTTCAGTTTTTTCAGGGTGTTTTTTTTTTTTTTGGATAGTTTATAAAAGTAAATATTTTCATAATTTAATGGTTTTTTTTACAGTAAAACAAAGAAGTTTGGAGTTGTCATTATATATAGGTTTACCAATATTCTGTCTGTTACTAAATTTTTTTGTGTGTTTGTAGATCCACTGTGATCTGTAAGTTATAATATACATGTGTAAATGATAAACTGAGGCATAATATTGTTAAAATTACACTTATTTTTTTAGTTTGTTCATGTTATTCACATCTTTTGAAAGGATAGTTTGTAGATGTAAACCATCTCATAATGTAAATTTACTTTTTTCGCTCTAAAACATAGAAAAAAGTTTGGAGTTGATATTATTTATACATTATTATGTTATTTTTCTGGTCCGGCCCACTGGAGATCAAATTTAGCTGAATGTGGCCCCTGAACTAAAATGAGTTTGACACCCCTGCCATAAAGGTTGGGAACCAGTGTTTTACTGGATGCTTTTATGACAGTTTGATGGTCTGTTTGTCTGATGTACCCTCTCCGTTATCAGACCTGCAGCAACGAGGTGAAGTGCATCTGCGACCGGGACTACACCGGCAAGGACTGCAGCGTCTTTGACCCCATCCCTGAGCCCACGGTCCCCCCGGGTCCTGAGAAGAAAGGTCCATAACCCCTGTCAGACTGACCATACCTCTCTCTGTCCGCCTCTCATATCCCCCTCATAGTCTCCACCCATCACCACTGTAGCTTCTCTATGTACTGATACAAAACCCTGAAAAAAACACACACAAGAAAAACAGTAGTTCACCTGATTGTTTTTTAAGAACATCAGTATTTAGACCACACAGTGTTTTCTTCCTTCCTGTGGAGTCTTGGTTTCAGTGTATGGAGTGTGTGGGTGTGTGTTAAGACATGTTTACCCATTAGAGCATATGTGCATGTGTAGTATGTTATTATTGTACGTGTGTGTGCGTGCGGTGCTTGTGGACAGTGTGTGTACTTCTTGCAGGCACTGCCTTTCTTCAAGTGTCTTCCTTACTTTCTTGCAGTCTGCCAATGACACAGAGCAATTGAGCAGCTGTTCTCATAGGGCCAAAAAGAGCCAAAAGAGCCAAAGCCACCCTGAGCAAGAGGGTGTCCAGCTGAAAGAGCAGGAGAGTGGCAATGAGAACAAAGTAATACAACACTCTCCTTTTTCTGTTTGGTTTTTCTTTGGTTTATTTCTCTGTAACCGTTGTCTCCCTGACCTCCTGCGCTCACCCGCCCGTTCTCCCACCTCCCACCTCCACCCCACGTACTGGTTTCTTCTTCTTCTTCTTCTTCTTCTTCTTCTTCTTCTTCTTCTCCTCCCTCTTCTTCTTCTTCCTCTACTTCTTCTCTTCCCTTCTCTCCTCTCCCTCTTCTTCTTCTTCTTCTTCTTCTTTTCCTTCTTCTTCTTCTTTTCTTCTTTTTCTTCTCCTCTTCTTCTTCTTCTTCTTCTCCTTCTCCTTCTTTCTCTCCCTCTTCTTCTTCTTCTTCTTTTCCTTCTTCTTCTTCTTCCTCTTCCTCTTCTCCTTTTCCTTCTTCTTCCTCTTCTCCTTCTCCTTCTTCTTCTTCTCCCTCTTCTCTCTCTCTCTTCTTCTCTTCTTTCTTCTTCTTTCTTCTTCTCTTCTCTTCTTCTTCTTCTCCTTCTCCTTCTTCTTCTCCCTCTTCTTCTTCTCCTTCTTCTTCTTCATCTCCCTCTTCTTCTTTTTCTTCTTCCTCTTCTCCTTCTTCCTCTTTTTCTTCTTCCTCTTCTTCTTCTTGTTGTTCTTCTTCTTCCTCTTCTTCTTCTTCCTCTCCTTCTTCTTCTTCTCCCTCTTCTTCTCCTCCTCCTCCTCTTTCTTCATCTCTTTCTCGTTCTGTCTGCAGGTATCTCACCATCTGCCTCTCTCTTCCTCTCTCTACTTGATGTCGTTGATGTACAGTGTTGAGGCTGTCCTCTGACGTGTGTTTTTTAGTGGTGTTGTTTTGTTTCTGCCCCCTCCTCCTCCTCCTCTTCCTCCTCTTCCTCCTCCTCCTCCTCCGCACCCTTCCTCCCCCCCTTCCCCTCCTTCCTCTGCGCAGGTCCCAGTGGCACCAATATCATAATAGGGTCCATCGCAGGTGCTATTCTCCTGGCAGCTATAGTCCTAGGGGGAACAGGATGGGGATTTAAGTAAGAGTTCTGGCATGCCTTTGTGTACCTGTCTGCTTCTACCTAAAGGACCCCCTGCCCCTCCCATCTCACCTCTCTCTAAAATAGATGCCCGTATGCAACTCATCGCCCAACTTTCCCGGGGAGGGGAAACGGGGAGTCAAGCCTGAGCCGTGCTAATGCTTGAACTGCTTCTGGCGTTAAGCTCCATATGAAACATCACACCGGTTCTTTTGTTTTCTTTGACCGAATCGTTGATTAAACCCCCCCTCCGAGCTCCATCCTGCATCTCTTTCTCTCCCTTCACCTCCCCCCCTTTCATAGTAAGCGATAGGGCAGGACCGAGACGCTAATCTGCCAGGAAAACCACCACTGCAGCACATGTATCATAGACGTTTCCTCCACTGGTGCCACATCTTGAAGTTTCCCCCGACCTCACAGTAAAAATAAGTGCAGTGTTACAGTGGATTTACTTTAGCATACATTCTATTAATATGCATTGCCTTTGGTGCTATTTTAGCCTGCATTCTCCTGTTTTTCTCCTATAGGCAGCACCCTAATCCCATATGCCCTCGCTGAAGTGTTTCTTCTGCACTGTTTCCACCTGTGCATGTTTGCTATTGTTCACTCCTTATACTCTGACCTGAAAGGACTGCTTTAATTTAAATCGAACATGCAAAAACTATGAAAATCACCAGAAAATATAGTAAATATACATAAGTTTTATCATATGTGCTTAAATGAGGAATTTATAGGATTTAATCCAGGACCTAATGTTTATTTTAGGAACAAACCTCATATTCTTTTTTTATTGGAAGAGTTGGAACATTTCAAGTCATTTATTTTTTCAAACTGGACTTTTATTAACCCTTTAAGATCTAGAGGTATCTTTGCAGCAACTTCCAAATACATTTTTCTCTACTTTTGTAAGCGAACTGTCACCATTTATTATATTAGGCAAGGCAAATTTATTTAGATAGCACCATTCATACACATGGCAATTCAAAGTGCTTTACAAAAGCATAAAATTACATTAAAAACATAGATATTAAAACATTAAACAAAAGGAAAAGATAAAAATATTATCCTCTGCATTTTGCATTTTCAGATAAGTGCTTGAATTTTAGTTTAATTTGTAAAAACCCAGTGATAATTTTGCGGCAGTTCCCAAATTATTTTTTTTCTCTAGATTTAACCCTTTCTTACATGATTTATCACCATTTATTACAATATTATCCTCTGTATTTTGCATTTTTTTCAGTGAAAATCATGTATTTCTGATGATTGATTCACTGATCATGTAAATGTCATAAAAGCTGCGAGTAAATGCAAGGGTTATTGGTGTCCTAAACAGAGAAATGGAGAAAAAATGACTTTTTCAGCAAAATTTTCCATTAACTGAACGTGAAAAACAAGCATCTCTATTCACAGTAATTGGTCAAAAAATGTTACAGAAGATGATGTTCACTACGGAAGGCTCTGACGTCCTATGAGGGTCATATATGATACCACTGAAAACCTGAGTAGCTGATTTTACATAAATTATTTACATGCATTGATAGAATTAGTGGTCAAATAGTTATAAAATGTTTAGATCAGTAGATTTGTTTTAAGTCTTTGAGGGTTAAACAGTTCATTTTTTTTTCAGGTTTACTTAACACCAAAATGCAATAGCGAGGAATTGTTTCAGGGAAAATTGATGAGAAAAAGAGAATTATTAGGAAGTAAAACATCCAAATATTATAATATGAACAGGTTGGATATACACTATATGGAAAAAAGTATTGGGACCTGTTGAATTCAGGTGTTTCATTGCAAACAATGGGCTAGAATGGCACATGTCACTTTAGAATTTTATATTGCATTAAATATCATCATGACACATGTTTTGATTTCATATTTTATTTAATTAATCATTGTAATTGTTTTAAATGTTCTATCTCTAGATTTCTTTATTATGTATTAAATGTATCTGGCCATTTCTGCACATCACACAGGAAGAAAATTCAGGTTTTAAACTTAAAAGAAATATTAATTTAAAAATGTATCATATATATTTGGTATTTTCATCTTAATAGTATTACAGTGGGAAGTTCTACAAGATGTAGGTGTGATGTGTCCACATATTTTTGTCCATATAGTGTATAAAACAGGAAAAAACCCTTCTCTTAAAATATTTCAACATTTCTTTTATTTACTTGAATAATCAACAGTACTTTTTGCATTTTAGAATTTATAATACAGAAAATTATCTTAGTTACCTGCTATATATCATATCAAAAATATCCTGCTGACCGTTGTTAAATGGTTAATGACAATGATACTGTGGTGATTTATAAACAAAATGCTGAAATCTAATAGCAGGTCCTTTCAGGGTCAGAGGTAAGTGTCCGTGCATGTGTGCATGAGCTGTTAGTTTTCTCTTTACACTCCAATTTCTGGCTTAAAAGTACAGTTTATAATGGGGAGACCTGTTAAACCTTATGGACAGAGGGTCGGGGCCATGACAACTGTAGTCCTGCTGCATGTGATATCATATATTTAATCATAAATGTGTGTAATAGTTACAAGATGACAGATAAATGAGTAATCGTCTGAATAATTGAATTGTGCTTAACCCATTTTGCAGTTAAAAGTAACATTTTGGGGGGTAAATCTCCCAAAAAAAAAAAAAAAATTCAAACTCGATTCTCAGACTAATCCAGCCCATTAAAACCTGATAAAATAGAAGGATTTAACATTTGTAACTGAAACTAAGATTAATTAACTTATATTTTTATTGAAGCTTGTTGTTACTTTTGCTGCTGCCTCTGATATGTCTAAATCTTTATCTCTTTTCCTTTGCGTTTTCCCCTGGGATGCAGGGACATTCGAAGAGGAAGGTATACACTTCACTAAATTCACCCTCACATTCACCTGAAAATCACCCCATGTCTCATCCCGTCAGAACATCATGTCATCATTTTATTCCCTTATAATTACATGGAAAAAAAATTGGTTATCCGTTTTCCCCAAATCTATTGAATTCCCTCTCGTTAAATGTCTTCATCTGTTATCGTCTGTGCATCAATATGTTTCTATTTATTAGTTTACTTTGAAGGGACAATGCACCTTAATGAAGATATGTATGGAAATATGCCAGATTATAGTGATTATGCTAATTAACCCCCCCCCCCCCCCAAAGGTTAGGCAAGGGGTATTGTTTTTGGTTCAGTTTGTTTCTCCATCTACTTCTCTTTTCTTTGTTTTCAGTGCCTGTAAACGATAGCTCCGACTGCTTTTCAAACCTGTTCATACAATCAATCTCACACAGCTCTTGCCCATTTTTTTATTAAATATTGTTTTAAGTTTAGACGGTATTGAAGCCAATGCTGCCACTCATCTCCCTCTTTCTGCCACTCATGGGCGGAACCGCGGTGACGTCACATGCATACCCTCTATAGGGCCACATTGCCATGGTGTCAAATTTCATGTTTAGAAACAGACATGCCAGTGGAGAAGTTATTCAGCTGAAAATGCCAGTGGAATTACCATGAAAATAAATAAAGTAAAGGAATGAACTGGATCAGAGGATTAGAACCCAGAACCACGGGTCAACAGCTAGTAGCGACATACACATTCTATACATCCACATAACAGAAGAACATCAGCCATGGTCGGACAACAGAACGCAATCCAAACAATAAGCATTTAAATTAGTAAATATCTGAAACAAGCTGATAGTCCGAGACTAGTGTATGTCATGGATAATTTAATAAAACAAAAACCAGTAAGACAAACGTTGCCGATCCAACTGTTCTAGTATTATTTCTGTACCACTAAAACTCAATGAACGAGGCAAAGAAGAGCAAATATAAGTTGTTGAATTATGAGGTAATGATTGTGAATTTGTTTTACCTTTGCCTTTTTTATCATAACTTGGTTTTATATAAATGAAGCTTCTGTTATCGGCTAATCCATTATTTTGTGTCCCATTGAAATGATTCCGACAGGAAATAGGTTTAGCTAAAATGTTGCAGTGATGAAATGAAAATGTTTTTGTTTTTTTATCCAGGACTTTTGAGGTTTGTAAAGTGATATTGTAAATCAATTTGTGTTGTTTTAGTGTCTGATTTTCTGTCTTCTACTCCTTTTCTTCCAGATCTGGCGGAGGATAGCTGTCTGTCTGTCTTTCTGTCTCGGTGTCCTGTCTTTTTCCCGTCTTCCTCCTCGCACTGTGTCGTTTTCACATCGGAGAACAGGGGAACAAAAGTCTTCCACTCCTGTCCCAGATCTCTCCAAACCTCTTCCGATCGTCTATTTTTTTTTTTTTTCTTCCGTGTGCTCCTGTCGTCCGTCCTCCTACCTGGCCCCGCCCACCCTGGGGCCCGTGAAGCTCCTCCCATTATGACCAGCCAAATCATGTTCCTGCGGCTGCTGCCAGCTGGCCGCTGAGGACCGCGTCTGGGCCACGCTTTGAGCGAGCAGGTGGTTCTCTCTACGGGAGGACGCCGGGGTCTTCCTCCAGTCCGGTGGCTTCACGAATGCGCTTCGGTGTGTGCCGTTCTGTGTCCGTCCTCTCATATCTCAGACAGTCTGAAAAGAACATATCAACGGTGGACCAATTTAATACGAGACACGTCTTTCCAATGCCTGCCTGCCTGCACACAAACGTATCTGGCCACCGACTGAGTCCACAGATAAAGGACTGGACTGGTCAAATAAGAGACTGATCTGGAAGGAGTTGACTAGTTTTGTTTTTTTTAACAAAGTAAAGGACCGATGTTCCTCTAAGTCCAGGCCTTGACTTGGTGCATCTCAAAACGGACAACGATTTGTTTCAAAGTTTGGCAAAATGGTTTTATTTGAAGAGAGAGAAAAAAAAAACTTAAATGGACTGTTTTTCGCATGTTTTCCAAAGAGAGACTGAAAGAGGACAAATAATCAGGCTCTAAAACCAGTCACTACTTACCAGAGCCCAGACTGATGAGGGCGTGTACTAAGAGTGGGTTTTTGTAGGTTTTCCTGAGCATTTTTTCTCTTACCTTTACCGGAGTTTTATCACGTTAACTTTTCACCAAATGTTTCTGTTCTGTTGTACACCAAATATACCTTTCAGCTGTTGATATACAGGAAGAGGATCAGGGCCACTGGGGGAAAAAATCAACAAAAAATTAAAGTCCTATATATGTATTTTTTTTGTTATTACTATGGGAAAAAAATCAGAATTTTGACTTTTTCTTAGGATTCTGACTTTAATCTCAGAATTTTAACTTGAACCTCAGAATTCTGACTTTTTTCCTCAGAATAATCCTACTATATAATGCACGTTTCAGCCCCGCCCCGTGTCCGGTGTCCATCCCATCGATGTCCGATCGATGTTGCAAACACAGAACACGGAAGGGCGTTGCACCACGGGAGGGCGCTATCGTACAAGGAACCACGGGTACAATGCCGCTAGTAGTAAAAAAATATTGGACTTTTTTTTTTTTTCCAGTGACCCTAATCCTCTTTCTTACAGTCACAATATGTTTGTTTTGCTGTTTTTGTTTTGGTTTTTTTCAGCTTTATTTAACCTTTATTTAACCAGGACGTCCTTTGAAATGAAATCTCTTTTTCAAGGGGTACCTGACCAAGAAGCACATCAGTACAATACAAATGAACTAACAGCGTATAAAACTTACATACAATTAAGACAGCATAAAATGGCTAAAAACAGAGAAAGCTGAAAACCAGTTTAAGGATAGCAGTTGCACACTTCTGTCAGACAGTTTGACAGAACAGATTTGAATTCACCCAAGATAATGAAATGCTGAAGCTGAAGTGAGTTTTACAAACTGTTCCATGACCAAGGCCCATCATAGGAAAAAGCTGTTTTATTAAGTTCTGAGTGGGTTCTGGGGACTCTAAGGAGGAGCTGATGTGATGAGCAAGAGTTGTATCCACTGGTGGACGGAGACAAGAGGCGACAGAGATATGGGGGATAGTTTGTCCAATACAGACTTGTAGATGAATCCAAGCCAATAGTGCTGCCTCCTGAGCCTTAGTGAAGGCCATGAGACCAGAGCATACAGCTCACAGCAGGGATGTCAAATACATTTTAGTTCAGGGGCCACATTCAGCTAAATTTGATCTGAAGTGGGCCGGACCAGTAAAATAATAAAATAATAATATATAAATAATGTCAACTCCAAACTTTTTTCTATGTTTTAGAGCGAAAAAAGTAAATTTACATTATGAGATGGTTTACATCTACAAACTATCCTTTCAAAAGATGTGAATAGCATGAACAAACTGAAAAAATAAGTGTTATTTTAACAATATTCTGCCTCAGTTTATCATTTCCACATGCACATTATAACTTACAGATCACAGTGGATCTACAAATACACAAAAACATTTAGTAACAGGCAGAATATTGTACATTGACATTTCTGGTTGTTCATATTTGTTCAGGTTATTCACATTTTTTGCAAAATTAAACTTTGTTTTAGTGTAAATACATGAAAATATTTACATTTACTAAGAGAAATATTTGGAGTTGTCATTATTTCTATGTTATTATTATAGTATTTTACTGGTCCTGCCCACTTGAGATTGAATTGGTCTGAATGTGGAACCTGAACTAAATAATTGTTAATATTTTAGTGTAATTTTGTATTTCACAAATTCATCCCAAATTCCTGAATTTGGACCCCGGGCCGCATGTTTGACACCTGTGGCTTACAGTGATGGGTCCTGAATGCAGCATTTGTAATAAAACGTAAAGCACTGTGATAAACTGTGTCTAGATGGTGGAGAGTCGTTGCAGCTGCATTCCTGTAAATGACGTCCCCATAATCCAACACACTTAGAAATGTAGTTTGTACAAGCTTTTTTCTAACATCAATCTTCAAACAGCATTTATGACGGTAAAAAAAAAAGCTTAGTAGTGCTTTAAGCTTTTTTAACAGATGTTCCACATGGGGTGTAAAGGACAGTTTGTCATCAATCCAGATACCCAGGTAATTGTCTTTGAGCATGTTTTGTTATTGTTTTTTATTTTGTTCATATTTGTTGATTTTTTTTTTGGTTCTTTGTGTTCACATTTATCAAATTTTTGCCCATTTTTGACATTATTTATAGATGATTATGTTATTATTTTACTGGCCCACGTGATTGCAATGAAAAATGTGAATAACCTGAACAAATATGAAAAACCTGGAAATTTTAAAGAAAATTTAATAGAATTTTACCAATATTCTGCCTGTTTCTAAATGTTTTGTGCATTTGTAGATCCACTGTGATCTGTAAGTTGTAATAAACTGAGGCATAATATTGTTAAAATTGCACTTGAAATTTCAGGTGTTCCAATTATTCACATTTTTAAGGAAATTCTGTAGATGTAAACACTTTCATAATGTAATTTTACTAAAATTTTACTTGTTTTTTTACATTATTTTACTGGTCCGGCCCACTTGAGATCAAATTGGGTTTGTATATGGCTCTTAAGCTAAAATGAGTTTGACACCCCAGCTGAAAGGTATATTTGGTGTATGACGTAAAAGAAACATTTCGATGGCCAAAAAACAAAACCTCCTATCTGCAAGTTTTTCGATTTTGAGTTTTCACATTAAATGGTGACAACAAGGATGACTCCACATAATATAGCAACACATAATATAGAAAGAGAGTCTGAGAACAGTAGAATATGCTTGGATATCTTTAACAAAGACCATACTATAATAAAAATAAACTTTTTTTTTTGTTTCCTGAAAAAAGTGATTTTTTTCAGAAAGGAAGTTTTGTATTCTGGCCATTGATTTGATGATAAGTTAACATGATAACTCTCCAGTAAAGGTAAGAGAAAAAATGCTGAGGAAAACCCACGACTTTTTGTATGTGCCACTGATAAGCCAGTTCAGTTCATTGTTATTTGTTCTTTTAACTTGAAGCATCTTACCTGCCACCCCACAGGTTTTCAGGTACAAAGAGAAAAAAAAAAAAAAAAAAAAGAGAAGTTAGGTGTTTTGGTTTTGGGATCATTTTACACACCGAACTTTGAAGCAGCAACGACCGTAACTTAGTGTTCTCAACCACAGACCAACCAACATACATTCCACGATATCCGTCTGTGTGTGTGTATGTGTATGTGTGTGTGTGTGTTTCACCACTTTTCAGGCCAAAAGTTTGTACGTTTAGGAGGTTTTAGTCCGAATGTGTGCTCACGAGTGAATGTACGGGTGTGAGATTTTTAAAGAAAAGGAGAATGTATGTGTTTACATTAGTGCTAGGGGCAACCGGAGCCCATCTACACCTTAACATTCCTCCTATCACGGGTTAGATAGGCGGGTTTTTACCTCTAGAATATCATCTCTTTCTACAAAAGCTGTTGTGTGCTGTAGCCATGGCAACCAAAAGCAGCACATTAATAAAGAATCCAACAGTTTTTAATGTCATGTATCTTCAAGAAAATGAGCACTAGCCAACTGTATGCACACCTATTTGTAAATACGTGCAAGATATACTGAATGTTAAATGCACTGTATGAGAATTTATTTAAAAGCTATGTTAAAATAATGAGTTTTATCTGTTTCAGTACAACATATAGATATCCGTCTCTTAACACGAGTTGCATCTGGAACCCTCTCTCCTGTCCATGCATCTTTTCAATGTGGGTAATAGCCGTCTTGTTACCATTCCAGGCGTCACTGAGGAGTTCAGAGTCTTTTTTTTTTTTTTTGTTTTTTTTTTGTACATTTGTTGATAGCCCCGAGCCCTGGGCCAACGCCTCAGCCCAGAGACTTTGTAATGACCCCCCCCCCACTGTAAATGAGATTAAAGAGATCTAGTCCGGGGTCGAGGAGGCACCGTGTATGATGATACTGCAAGTGTGTATGAGGTCAGTTCAGTCTGTTTGAGCTTTGCACTACGGCAGATGCACTATTGTTATTATTACAATATGTACCGCGTTGGTATCAAATACAGCCTGTTTGATCATTAAGGGAAAAAAAAAGTGAAAATGAGATGCATCCCACCCCGTATTTTTAGACACTATCTTTTTGAAAATGAGACGGATGAAACAGACTAGAGGCTTGTAGATGGATTGAAACGAAGGGAAAATAAAATACTAAAAACATGAAACCACACCTCCTACTCTCACATCTCGCTGTATTTCTGTGTTGTTGTTTTTTTGTGCTTTTAATAGATGGTTAGAGTTTTCTGCCTCAGGTTGCAGCTTCTGAAAGCCATTTGTTAAAAATATCATAATCATGTCACTGTTAAATAACAGAGGGTATGAATTATACACAAACACAAGGGTTATTCTTCTTGTTCTGCTGCCAAGAGTTTCATTTTTGAGGGGATAAACATGCTTCAGAAGTCATAAAACTTTGCACGTGTCAGAAGTAGTGTACAGTTTTATATTTTATGAGTCTTGGAGATGGGTGTGGGAAAGTGGTTCAGTTGCAACCCCTTGAAAATGTCAAAAATTAAATCCCCATATGAGATTTCTCTTAGATGTTCCCAATTTAGGACACGTATCATATCCAGACACAAAAAAAAAAACTTTGCAGCCTTATTTTAAACCTACTTTTGTAAACTTAAGGACCATTTTTGACCCAAGGGAGAAAAAAAATCTGCTTTTTCCAACAATATTTCCTCTTGGGGGCAGCCTATTTATAATTATTTAATACGTAAGACTGTATTTCCAGGACAAAAATGCGATGTTTAGTGCATGTCCTTTTAGGGGCAGAGGTAAGTATATGTACATATGAGAATGAGCTGATAGTTGTCTCTTTACATTCCCATTTGAAGACCCAAACATCCACCGGCAACCAAAACCGTCTACTAATGTAACTGTTTAATACCTGTTGACCCATTAATCCTATCAATCCATGTCAATAATTGGTGTAAAATACAGTTATTCACATTTTATGGTCATCAGATATGACCCATTGGACGTTCAGAGGCTCTGTAGTTACCGTGGAAACACCGTCATCTTCTACAACATTGATTCACCAGTAAAACCCATGGAGTTGGATCAATGACAGTGGATGGAGACACTTTTTTTTTTTTTTTTAACTTAAGTTATTAATTGCTTTGTTGAAAAAGTCACTTTTTCTTCATTTTTCTCTGTTTTTGATATAATAACTATGGTGGCCTCGAGGTGCAACAGCCCAAAAAATGAACTACTCTAAGGAAAAAAAAGAGAACAGCTCAAATAATTATCCACTGTAAGAAAAAACAGACAACAGCCCAAAAAATATCCACTGTATGAAAAAAAGACAACAGCCCAAAAAATTATCCACTACATATTTTTAAAATTAACTTTATTTTTAGTGCACCGACCTCCGCTTCCGGTGGGTTACTTCGTTAGCATTAGCCACATTAGCTCAAGGCCTTAAAATTTTCAGCCTGTGCTTTTATTTTCTTCTGGTGGCCTTAATTTTAAAGCAAGAGACCTTTTGGGTAAACAGCGCCCCCCTAATTGAGAGGGTGGATGATGGGTTTTTTTTTTCTTATAGTGGATAAGTTTTTGGGCTGTTTTCTTTTCTTTTCTTACATGGATCATTTTTTGGGCTGTTGCACCTCTGGGCCACCGCAAATAACCCTCAATTTAATCTGAGTTTTTAAGAACATCGACGTGATCAATGAATTAAATATAGGAAAATACACGATTTTCACTTTAAAAAACATAAAATACGGAGGATGATATTATATTAAACAGTGATAAATTACTTAAGAAAGGTTAAAAAGAGGAAAAATTAATTTGGGAACTCACATAAAAGTCACAGTGGGACTTTACGGATTAATGGGTGAAGGGAACAGTTTATGACGTACCATCCCTATTAAACCTTATGGGGCAGAGGCTAAACTGAGACACAATATTGCTAAAATTGCACTTAGTTTTCTTAAATTTCAGTTTGTTCATGTTATTCACATTGTTTTAAAGAATAGTTGATAGATGTAAAAACTTTCATCGCATAATTTAACTTTTTTGCTGTAAAACATAGAGGAAAGTTTGGAGTTGACATTATTTCCATATTATTGTGTTATTATTTCACTGGTCCGGCCCACATCAGATCAAATTTGGCTTAATGTGGTCCCCGAACTTAAATGACTTTGACAGCCCTGATCTAAAGACTCTTGATGATAGAAAGTACTTACTTGATACTTTCATATCAGCCAACACAGTGGACACTTTTGCGCTATCCCATAATAATACTCTGACATTCATACCATTACTGTAACTTTGCTGTTCTTGATAAACCTGATCTGCACTAACATGTTTGAGTGGAAATCAATTGCTAATAAAAATTGGGAATTTGATAAAATGTGAGAAAACATCAGATTAGCTGCATAAAAAATGTTTTGATTTGATAGTTTTCATACAGTATGTCACTTTCTGATATTGCATTCTTTGCTTCAAAAATTAAACATATACATATATATATATATATATATATATATATATATATATATATTCAATAAAAAATTTCAATTAAAAAAATTCACTTCAAGAAAAAAAACCTTAATCAATGAAAAAAGTGTTCAAATGCAGTTTTTTTGGATCTTGAATATTTTTTGCATTCATCTTATTTTTTTACTTTTTAATTATATTTCATATTATTTTATTGAGTATTTTACCAGTTAAATCACCCAAACTTGCTTCATTTGACTTTGTTTTCTAGTAATGGAATGAATCACAGTACATTTACTATGCTACAAGTACAAACCAAAAACAAATATTTTCAATCAAAAAAAAAAAAAAAATTCACTTCACTCAAAAAAAAAAACCCAAAAACTTTTCATTCAAAGAAAAAAGTGTTCAAATGCAATTTTTTTGGATCTTAAATATATATATATATATATATTTTTGCATTCAACACTTTTTTCTTTGATTGGAAAGGTTTTTTTATTGCAATTTTTTTTTTTTTTGATTGAAAATATTTTTTTTATGGTTAGAGCAATAAAGAAACAAATCTACCTACATAAAAAATAGGTTCAATAAAAAATTTCAATTGCACTGTTTTTTCATGCCTAAAGAGAAATAAAAACACTCAGGAAAAAAATCTCGACTAAGGTTCTCATCATTTATGCATGAAAGGGTTAACAATGTTATTTTCTTTTTGTCTTATTTTGCTTTGTTTTGTTTTATTTTGTTTCTTTGCATGTTCGAAATGAATAAATAAAATAAAAAATTAAAATAAATAAACAAAACCCCAATAAAATTAACCTGATTGATTTTAAATTAGTTGAGTATCATAAGAGTTTTTATGATGAAAACTTACTAAAATCCTGTGACTGTCGATTAATCCATCATTCTACGGTAACCTAGTGAATTGTAGTGTTTAGGAAATGAGGGAAATGGTTCAAAACGGAAAGAAATTAAGCCCTTGCATTTGGTTTCATCTAGACTTATTAAATTTGATAGGCACATTTATCAGGTCCAGATGCACAGAAGAGCCTGTAAACCCAATGGGAAATGAATAATGTATGTGCAGTTTTTGCTCTGTTTTTGTCAGTGCAGGCTGTTGCAGTGATGGCAGAGGACAAAATATTGAACTCCTTTGTGCATCTTAAAGTAGGTCAGACCTGAATATCTCTACATGACGCCTCCCAGCACTGCTCACAGCCTTAAATGTGCCTTTTTGATTTATAATAGTTAAATCTTTCAAAGTCTCCCACAATTCAGTGCAACTCTTTGGCAATTTGTGTTTGCCTGATAAATGTTGTTGGGGAAAAAAAAAGAAAAATTAACCCATAAAGACCCAAACATCCATTACCGACCAAAAGCATCTACTGATCTAAACTGTTTCATACCTGTGGATCCACTAATCCTATCAATCCATGTAAATATTTGGTGTAAAATTCAGTTTGTCATCTTTTCATGGTCATCAGATATGACCTATTTGGACGTTCAGAGACTCCGTAATGAATGTGAACATGCATTTAAAAGGATGTATAAATCCACTATAATAATAAAATATAGAACATTATAGAAGTATGCATAAAATATTATTGTAATTAATTGTTTATCATGATAAGAAGATCTTATCACATTTATTGATCATTGTATTTGGAGTAAATATTTAAATTGCATATAAATATTATAGTTTATGTTAAAAATGGTTGACTATGCAAATCTGATTGCGTGTGAGGTGACCAAAAAAGTTTATGTGAATGGTTTGTATGGATGTTTTGTGTTATTGTAAAAAATATACAGAGGAAAATATGTGTAAACAAAGCAAAGGAAGCGGATCTAGTTTGATTATTAGTTTGTAAAAAGGGGGTGGGAGTCAATAATAAGTTATATTTCTTCCCACTCCTTTTCGAGCACAGAAAAATTTGATGTATTTATATATTTATTTATTTGAATATGTTGTATGATTCTTTATCTGATGATTCTATGTGCTCAAAATAAAACTACTACTACTACTACTACTACTACTACTACTACTACTACTACTACTACTACATTGATTCACCAGTAAAACCCATGGAGTTGGATCAATGACAGTGGATGGAGATGCTTGTTTTATGTTCAGTTATGAATAGATTTGACTGAAAAAGTCACTTTTTCTGCAGTTTTCTCTGTTTTTGACAAAATAACCTTCAGCTTTAATCTGAGCTTTTATGAACATCTACATGATCAGTCAATTAAATACAGGAAAATACCTTATTTATACTGATAAAATACAAAATACAGAGGATACTATTATCAATCAATGGTAATAAATCACTTTAAAAAGGTTAGATATGGGTACTTTTATGAATCTGGGTACATTTTGTAACCTGGTGCTTTGCCAGCTTTTTTCAACCCAATAATAAAAGGTAAATTTAGACATATTTCCCCCAGAAAGTACCTAATGATGACCTCAGATGAATGCAAAAAAATTATACTCTTGCTCTGAGCCATCTCAAAATTAATGGATTTTTAGTAAAATATTGGGGCCAAAAATAGGACCAGAATTGGGACATGAAAAACTACCTAGGTGTCAGTGCCTTTTATATGGACCGCATGGCTTTAAATGGTCTTATATAACGCTATAAATAAAGACACTGTTTTAAATTTGAGGATCCTAGTGTTTTTTTTTTTTTTGTCTAACCCAGACATGCAGGTTCCTCATGAATCTCAGTCTCATTCCAGGTTTTGTATGTAACCCATCGTGTCCATTTGTGTTACATGCAGAACCTGCCCATTTAAATGCATATAAATCACACATGATTTTGCAAGTCATTTTTGTCAAACACTCTGCTTTGTATAATTAGTTCAATTCCCAAAATGTACCAGTGAGAGAATAATAAGATATTTAAAAAAAAAAATAGTAGCATGTAATTTTCGTGTCCTTTTGACCATGTTACATGCAGAATTTTATATAAAAATAATACAAAAGAAATATAAAAATGTGTTTTGTCTGAAAAATACTTCCTCTTTTATCTCAGTAAGTATTTATTTTTAAAATAGACCCAAAGTGCTTCCAAACTTGCTTTATAACATTAGTCTACATCTGGTTTGAATTTTCAGCCACCGTGTCCTGTTTTTAGGGACCAGTTTCATAGAAGCACCCATATAGAGAAAATTTCATTTGGGAACTGGTATAAAAGTAGCTCTGGGTCTTTATGGGATAAAAAAGCATCAACTCATTGCAGAGGCTGAAACCTGCACCATATACACCACCTCACTGGGTCAGATCATCCACTCACATGGTTTCTCATATCACTGTTATGCTGATGATAACCAGCTCTATCTGTCATTTCCACCTGATGATTCCACAGTCTCAGCAAGAATCTCAGATTGTCTCTCTGACATATCTGCTTGGATGAAAGCCCATCACCTTCAGCTAAACCTGTCCAAAACAGAACTGCTGTTCTTCCCAGCTAAGCCAACCATACAGCAGTGACATATCCATCAAAACTGACTCCTTATCTCTGGCTCCTACTTGGGAGTCATGGTTGATAATCAGTTAACCTTCACAGATCACATTGCCTCTGTCACCCGATCAAGTCGCTTTACACTATTCAATATAAGAAAGATCAGGCCATACATAACTCAACAGGCCACCCAGCTCCTGGTCCAGACCATGGTGATCTCCCGTCTTGACTACTGAAATGCCCTTCTAACAGGCCTCCCAGCCTGTGTTATCAAACCACTACAGTTGGTCCAGAATGCGGTAGCGCATCTGGTCTTCAATCAGCCTAAAAGGGCACATGTCAGCCCCTGACTCACTGAGTTACACTGGCTACCCATAGCTGCCCACATCAAATTCAAATCATTAATCCTAGCCTACAAAGTTCTCCATGGGTCTGCTCCTACCTACTTAGGTGTACTGATAAAAGCTTATGTTGCCCCACGACCACTCAGCTTGTCTGGGGAACGTTGTCTGGCAGTCCTGAGACCCTGCACAAGACAATCCAGGCTCTTTTCATGGGTCGTTCCACATTGGTGGAACAATCTACCAAGCACTACCAGAACAGGGGCGTCCTTGCCTATCTTCTACCTATCTTCAAGAAGCTCTTGAAGACCCAGCTCTTCAGAGAGCACCTGTTGTCCTAACACTTTCAAACATTCCATTTTAAATGTATTATCATGTCTATTCTGATGTTTTTACTTGGTATTTTTATTTCACTGTTTTTAAGTGTACAGCTGCTTTTATGTCTCTTTTAATTTATTCTTGTATTTTAGCCTATTATTTTGCTTTTTATTCTTCTGTACGACAAGGTTTTAATTGTATAGCTGTTTTATATTTTTAATCTATTCATGTAGTTTTCTTTCATTTTTTGGTTTTTCCCTTGTAAGTTGCTTTGGAAAAAAGCGTCTGCCAAATGCATAAATGTAAATGTAAAGGATTTAACCTGTTCATCATGTAGACCTGCTATTCATAATGCTGCACAAGTGACAAAAACAGAAAAAAATATATATTAAAATATTATTTTAATTATGAGCAACTGATGCCTTATAACAACAATGACCAAATGTGTGCTTGAAAAATCATTTGGCATAAGAAAAGTTTCATGTCACCTTCCTTATTCATCACAGAGACACTGAGGCATTCAGCTTTCATTAAATTAAAACAGTAAATAACACATAGACTGTACACACCTCCAACACACTCAGGAATACAGGTGGAAGAAAGGATCATAAAAGGCTGATGACAGCCAAGACAGAATATGTCGACCTCTGATCTGGATCAACATGGTAGAAGAGTTTGTGCTTTTTTTTGCTGAATACTGTCTGTCTGTCTGTCTGTCTGTCTGAGGGGTGGGGGGGTGGGGTGTCAACATTCTTGGGTGTAATGCGAGGTGGGACAGAGCAGGATGAAGAAGTGTTCTGAACATGGATGGAGGTCAGTCTGTTTCTCCAGTGTCAAACTTAGTTTTAGGTTCTTGCCACCAGTCGGCCAGGAAGGACTCCTCGTAGTCTCCCATCCCCTCGAACTCTGTGTCCAGGTTCTCAGACGGACCCGTGGCCGTCTCCTCCGGACTCACCACATCCTGAAAGGTAACACAACAAAGAAAATAAGTGTTTCTATTTGAATTTGATCCTTATCCATTATCACACAGGTGTCAAACATGCGGCCCGGGGGCCAAAACTGGCCCACCAAAGGGTCCAATCTGGCTCCTGGAATGAATTTGTGAAATGCAAAAGTTATGGTGAAATCACACTGAAGATATTAAAAATCAAGGATATTAAAATAATTTTAGGTAAATTCAATCTAAAATGGGTCAAAACCAGTAAAATACAATCATAATAACCTATAAATCAGGGGAATCAAACTCATTTTCATCCAGGGGCCACATTAAGCCAAATTTGATCTGAAGTGGGCCGGACCAGTGAAATAATAACAGAACTAGAAGCACTCGGAGAGCGCAGACCTCCGCCAAGGCTGATCAGTGGCCCCCCCCCGTGGCCCCCCCCACCCCCGATCACCACCAAAATTTAATCATTTCTTCCTTATCCCATTTCCAACAAACCCTGAAAATTTCATCCAAATCCGTCCATAACTTTTTGAGTTATGTTGCACACTAATGGACAGACAAACAAACAAACCCTGGCAAAAACATAACCTCCTTGGCGGAGGTAATAATATATAAATAATGTCAACTCCAAACTTTCTTCTATGTTTTAGAGCAAAAAACAGTAAAACTATGTGATGAAAATGTTTACATCTACCAACTATACTTTAAAACAATGTGAATAACATGAACAAACTGAAATTTCTTAAGAAAACTAAGTGCAATTTTAACAATATTATGTCTCAGTTTATCATTTAAACATGTAAACTACAAGTTACAGATCACAGTGGATCGACAAATACACAAAACATTTAATAACAGGCAGAATATTGTTAAAGTTAGACTTCAGACATTTCAAAATGTTTATATTTGTTGAGGTTATTTGTGTTGTTGTGAAATTTTACACTGTAAAAAAAATCCCAGTAAAAAAAAAGGGTAATATTCCGGCAGCGGGGGTGCCGAAAAAATACTGTAAAATAGCGGAAAATAACCATCTCATAAAAATACGCTAATTTTCCACAATTAAAATATAGTTTTTTGCCCTAACTTGACATGAAATTTTGCTCTTTTTTTTTTTTTTGACTTTTTAGTGTTTAATAAAGAATATTTTCATGTATTAAAACAATCAAATTACCTATAAATATAAATATATAAATAATTTTATATATAATATATAAATAAGTTTCAAAGTTGTACAATCCACTGATAAAAACTGTATTTGGACACTTTATCAGTGCTTATACATGTTATACATTCACAAAAATACATTTAATCAACATTTTGAAATGAGTTTGACACCCCTGTGTTATCGTCTCCGTTTATAAATCTGTCACTTGTGCACCCTGTAATTCACCCTAAAGCCTCACACAGCCTCCCTCCCTCCCCCCTCCTGGGTCCAGATTCTGTTTTTCTGGGAGGGGTTGACCTGAGTTAAATAGATGTGGCACAGCCTCAGTGGCCAACACCTCCCAGCCACATACCACACACTGCTGGCGGAAAACACAACCCCCCCCCTTTCCTTCTCCTCCCTCTTTTCCCTTTCTTTCATCCTCTAAGCTTTTTTCTCCTTACACTCCCCTTTCTATAACCTCAACAACAGTATTTAGTCTGCTCCTTCAAAGTCCAAATTAAAAGAAATAAACTGTAAATTTATGTAATTTAAAAAAAAAAAAAAACAGATCTCAACTCTGAGCCAAGATAAAAATTCAGTTCATTATCTCACACAAAACGTCCTTTCAAGTCTGGTCTAGTCGTGCAGACAGTTTTATCTGCTGAGGTTTTGCTGCAATCTGAGACACTGTTCTATGATGGAATTTTGTTTGTGCAGTTTCAAGAAATTTCAGGGATGATATATATCTCTGAAAGCCTCATTGGATAAAAGCTCCCTTGGATAAATACCTGTTGAACAGTTAGAAATATGCACAGAAGGAAGAAGCATTCAGGTCCCTTAGGAATATTATAGTCCACACTGCAAAAAATCTAGATCTTACCAAGTGTGTTTTTCTCATTTCTAGTCAAAATATTTCATCACACTTAAAATGAGACATAATCACCTAAAGAGTAACTTGTAAGTAAAAGACAAGAACTTATTTTTAGACAGTAGATATGGAAAATCTTATTTCAAGAAATCTTACCAAGATAATTTTCACTTGTTCCATTGGCAGATTTTCTTCTTTTCTTTTCTTTTCTTTTCTTTTCTTTTCTTTCTTTTCTTTTTTTTTTTTTTTTTTGCTGGACTTAAGCAAAAAAATCTTGAATTAAGAAAAACAATCCTGAAATAAGCAATAAATAAATAAATAAATAAATAAAAATAATCATCTTGAATTAAGCAAAAAAAAAAAAATCTTGAATTAAGCAAAAAATCTACCAATGGAACAAGTGAAAATAATCTTGGTAAAATTTCTTAAAATAAGATTTTCAAGATCTGTTGTCTAAAAATCAGTTCTTATACCTCACTGAAAAGTTACTCTTTAGGTGATTATGTCTTATTTTAAATGTGAAGAGATATTTTGACTAGAAATGAGAAAAATACGCTTGGTAAGATTTAGATTTTTGCAGTGCAGAAATAAACTGTATACTATAAAAAAAATAAACTATTGGAGTTTTTATACTATACTATACTATACTATACTATACAATTTTATATATATATATATATATATATATATATATATATATATACACACACACACACACACACACACACACACACACATATATATATATACATATATATATATGGGGTGGGGAAGCAAAATTTACAATATTTGAGGCAGGGATTGAAAGACAGTGTATGACCAATTAGTTTATTGAAAGTCATGAGAATTTATTTGCCACAAGAAAATGTACATACTAGAAAATGTTTTTATTCTATGTGTCCTCCTTCTTTCTCAATAACTGCCTTCACATGCTTCCTGAAACTTGCGCAAGTGTTCCTCAAATATTCGGGTGACAACTTCTCCCATTCTTCTTTAATAGTATCTTCCAGACTTTCTCGTAATAGTTTTGCTCATAGTCATTCTCTTCTTTCCATTATAAACAGTCTTTATGGACACTCCAACTATTTTTGAAATCTCCTTTGGTGTGACAAGTGCATTCAGCAAATCACACACTCTTTGACGTTTGCTTTCCTGATTACTCATATGGGCAAAAGTTTCTGAAAAGGTATGGATAATAGTGTTAGGTATGATTATGACATCAATATATGTTTGGTTTCAAAACAATTGACGTAGTGCCTGCTGAGAAAAAACAACTAAATGTTCATTGTAAATTTTGCTTCCCCACCCTATATATATATGTATATATATATATATATATATATATATATATATATATATATATATATATATATGTATATATATATATATATGTATATATATATATATATATATATATATATATATATATATATATATATATATGTATATGTATATATAATAGTACAAATATACATATATGAAATATATCAAAAAAATATAGAAAACTATTATCAGAAAATAACTAGAGTTAAGTAGTCATTATGCAGAATGGCTCCTTTAAAAGAATTATTCTTTTTTTTTTAGCACTAATAATCTGTTTTAATGTTGTATTTTGTCAGTGTGTGTCTAGTTTTATAATGTTTTGAATACTCCTGGGTAGATTAGTTATAGAATACCAAGAAACAAAGCTCCAAAATTGAACTAGTGTTGAAGCATCTTGAAGTTGTAATACCAATAATGGCCACTGGGGGCTGCTAAAAAGAAGCCCTGGATCCTATAGACTTATATTCAACTTCCCTCTAATAATAGTCAGGAATTTTTTTTCCCAGGATTTATTCCACCCTCGTCTGTTTTATTTGGACTGTGTCATAAGTCAGCCGGAGGTTCATCTGTAATTTTCTCCTCCGTTTATCAGATCTTATGTCAAATAGAAGCTTTGATATCTGTTGTGTTCAGACTTTCTGAGTTTTGGTTTCTCAAACAAAGTTGATTTTCTGATTTAAATGTCTTTTTAATAACTGGTGGCAAATGGGTCCAATTTTTACTTGAGTGACAGAATCAGTCAAAATACATAAATCACATTCACTACTCCCATTGGAATGAATGGGCACAACAAAACCTGGAATAGGAAATCATAGGTATTTTACAGAAAACGTAACAAGTAAATGTAAATCAAATAAATGTAAATAAATTAAATCCTTTGAGATGTAATAGGAGGAAGTATACAGTAGACTAAAATAGAACTACTTACACTTAAACACACACTATGTATTTTCTGCATTTCTCACTCAAAACCATTCCAATGTGAACAGATTCATCACTTCTGTTTTTAACGTTTGCAATAAAAGCTAAACATTTACACTGTGTGACTGAACTCAGAGCATTCCAGTAACAATGCGGTAACTCCATAGTTTGCAGTTTTATCACAATATATGCTGTGACATATTTTCACATTATGTAGGCTGGAAGAAATGTTTGCACAGAAGCTACGCTAATGTGCAGGTTTTTTCCTGTTCTACTTCTGTTAAATTCTTTTTTTTTTACTCAGGAGGAACTACTTATAAAGGGGACGTACATGTGTTGACACTTTACTCCAGATGTACAGTATATTTTCACATTATATCATTTAACTCAACTGAAACGGCCACAGGTGATGATAGATGTTAATGTTAGGTTTATATAGTGATTTAAAACGTACCATAACAGTGAAGAAATGACATGTTTCTTCAAATAAAATATATAAGAGATCTAATTATTGTTTGATATTTTAACTGAACATGCATTTAATACTTGAGTAAATGTACTTAAATATACTCCCAGGGTTCATACACATTTTTCAAGGTCTAATTCAAGCACTTTTAAGGGTCATTTTCACCTTATCGTTTGGGTAAAATACATATGTACAGGAAAACATATATTCATGATTATTTTTTTCACTTTTTATCACAATGATGTACATTGTATTATGCTATAAACATCTAAAATTATGTTTCATAATAGCAAAAAAGTTTAAAAATTAAAGGAGAACTTAAAGTTTTATCCAAAAAAGGGAAGCCACTTGGAGTTCTTCAGGGACACTTGCACCGAACCAAAGATTAAGATAAAAATGTACCTGGAGTTGACCTGAGAACACCCACTAATTTTATTTTTTGATAGAAAGTTTTATTTTTCAAAATGTACCACCTCTCTGTAAGGTGCTTTGGCTTGATTTAATATTAAAAATAAATAAATCACATCACAGACAGGTTGCTTGTGCAGGTCTTGAAAGTTTTACAAAGTATGGAGTTTTGATATGCTGTTTTGTAGACCTTGAAAAGTCTGGAATTTTGTGTGAAAGTCTTAAAGTATGAAAAAAAGTTTCTAACATAGTTCAATTTTAGAGTATGCTCAAAGGCACATAATCTTGTAAAATAAGAAATACATGATGAAACAAAAAAAAAAAAACTGATATGATTTCACTAACTAGTCAGTACTGGAATGATTCTAGTGTGATATCCATGCTTTTTGTGATTTTCATAGGTTTTGAAAACGTTTCTGTCAGTAAATCATGATTTACTGCAAATTTATTCATACATTTATTAAAATGAACTTTTCTACCACACACAACAGGTACAATCTCAACCATAAAAGTAGTCACACAAGAATAAAAGTACAAAATGTCAACGTATTGGGAGGGAAAATAGCAGTTTTGAAAAAGTCTGGAATTTGCATTTAGATAAAGAGCAAACACCCTGCACAGAGTTCTAATTGCAAGCACTTAAACCAGTGGTTCCCAACCTGTTTTGAATCGTGACCCCATTTTAACATCACACATTACTGGTGACCCCAGACATTCAAAACTGAGACATTTTTTTTGCTAGAATTAATTTGTTTTTGATCATGTAATAGTTTGCTATACTATGTTGCAAATAAACATTAATTTTAGACGACATTTAGTCTATATAATGTATATTATTATGGACGGAGGCAGAAAAGCCAGGTGTAGATTACTGCACAAAGTGAGAATTTGATTTTCCCTGGTCAGGATATGTACAGTCAGTCCAGCTTGGATTTACAAGGCTGACAATTAATACTGAACAAACAAGAACTCAAACTATGAATTATGAAAGAGCTGCAGCATCTGAAACTGACCACAATGAACATTTGACAGATAAACAGTACCACAGTGCTTCAGTTTCAGCTTCACAGTTTGTCTTTTATGTATTAGGATTGTCTCTCTCAACCCACCATATATTTTTTATTAGTCTTTTTTTTTTTTTTTTTTTTTTTTTAAATCAGTTACTAGAAATTTCAGGCGACCCCATTTGAATTCCAGGTGACCCCAAGGTTGAAAAACATTGCACTAAGCATTGATCCTAGGCAAAAATCTTGAAGCGCACACTCCAATCCAGACTCGTGTAATGTTTTAGTTGTATTTTTGATTTGATTTGATTTAGTGATTTATTCCGAACATGCAATGAAATTTGACATATATATGAACAAGCAAAACATGCATAATAACACAAATATCAACAATCATAATCTTAGGCAAAAATCAGCATAATAGTTCTATTTACATGCCCAAAAAGGGGTGGGCAGAAGTGCAACTTTTTCATCTCCTCAACACCTTCCCATCATCTTCCATTGTCTTTTATGTATTGGAATTGTCTCTCTCAACTCACCATATATTTTTTATTAGTAAGTTTATTTCTTATTTTGATCAATTACTAGAAATTTCAGGTGACCCCAGTTGAATTCTAGGCGACCCCACATAGGGTTGCGACCCCCAAAATTGAAAAACACTGACTTAAACTAAAATTCAAGCACTTTTCAGACCTTAAAATTCAAGCATTTTCAAGGATTTCAAGCACCCGTATGAACCCTGTACTCCACTTCCAGAAAGATGTCTTTTTTTTGTGTTAACTTGTCCTTAAATGCATCTTCAATTATTTTTCTTCCAAAAACACGACTACATCTGCCCAATAAATCCTCCCATCTCATATGTGACCTAATGGTTTAATGCAGATCCACGTCAGTAACATACCTCATCATCTGTTTGTAGATAGTTCAGTGCAAACTCCAGCATCTCCTTCTGTTTGGTTGTTTGGTTAAAATACCTCAGAGCCTCCTGAAAAAACAAACAAACATGACATCAGCTCCTCTTACAGTCATCGCATCGTAACGCGCTAAAACAAATTTGGCCTGTTTTCTCTTTGTTTACTACTTTCAGCCTCTAAGTTAGGAGGACTTTAAGTATTTACGGCAAGGCCAAATTTACTTAAAACTGGGTCAGATCCAGTCGGCAAAGAGGTTTATGGGTCTGTCTTGACTGAACAGCTGCTGCCAGCCATGAAAACTAACTCAGCCTTTACATGAGTATATAGGTTTCTAATTAGCACCCACAGACCGTGTTAATGTTCACGCCAAGGCCACTTTATGCCGCTGTTTTCCTACTTTGGTTTGTTGCAGCCAGTGTGAACTTGCATTGTCAACAGAACCACTGGATCAGACATGACAGCCATGAGGGAAAAAAAAAACTGCAGAAAGGGTTCCTACAGGTTTCTAGAAGTTAAATGTAAGACTTTTTAAGACTACTTAGAACAGAATTTAACCCATAAAGACCCAAACAGTCACTGGCAACCAAAATCATTTCCTGATTCAAAATGTTTAATAACTTTTGATCCACTAATCCTATCAATATATGTAAATAATTGGTGTAAAATGCAGTTTGTCATCTTTTCATGGTCATCAGATATGATCCATTTGGACGTTCAGAGGCTCCGTAGTGAACGTGGAAACACCGTCATCTTCTACAACATTGATTCACCAGTAAAACCCATGGAGTTTGAGAAATGGCAGTGGATGGAGACAGTTGGTTTTACATTCAGCTATTGATATATTTTGCTGAAAAAGTCACTTTTTGTTCACTTTTCTCTGTTTTTAATATAATAACCCTCAACTTTAATTTGATCTTTTATGAACATCTACATGATCAGTAAATGATGCATCGAAAAATACCAGATTTTCACCGAAAAAATGCAAAAATACAGAGGATAATATTATAATAAATGATGATAAATCACTTAAGAAAGGTTTGAAAATGAGAAAAATTCATTCAGGAACTGACACAAAAGTAGCACTGGGTCTTTATGGGTTAATGCATATTTCACAGCCATACTGGCAAAAATTTAGGAACATGTATCTATTTACTCCAACACCTTGATTACCTCCGCCAAGGAGGTTATGTTTTTGCCAGGGTTTGTTTGTTTGTCTGTCTGTTTGTCTGTCTGTTAGTGTGCAACATAACTCAAAAAGTTATGGACAGATTTTGATGAAATTTTCAGGGTTTGTTGGAAATGGGATAAGGAAGAAATGATTAAATTTTGGTGGTGATCGGGGCGGGGGGGGCCCACGGGGGGGGTGCAGACCAGAAAATTTCATCAAAATCTGTCCATAACTTTTTGAGTTATGTTGCACACTAACGGACAGACAAACAGACAGACAGACAAACAAACCCAAACCCTGGCAAAAACATAACCTCCTTGGCGTGGGGGGGCCCACGGGGGGGGGGGCACTGATCAGCCTTGGCGGAGGTCTGCGCTCTCCGAGTGCTTCTAGTTCCCACTGTTCTGAGTCATTTCTCACCAAGGGCTGCAAAGTTAGTGATAACTGGCTCTTAGTTTCAGTATAAATTGTCGGGTTGGAACAGGTGGAATTGAGTAGATTAACGTTATTTTCCATCTTGGACAAGTTTAAACTAGTGCTGTCAAACAATTTAAATTTTTAATCAGATTAATCTCAGGGTTCATTCATTTTCTGAACCCGCTTTATCCTCACTAGGGTCACGGGGGTCGCTTGGAGCCTATCCTAGCTACATAGGGGCGAAGGCGGGGTACACCCTGGACAAGTCACCAGTTCATCGCAGGGCTGAACATATAGAGACAAACAATCACTCTTACATTCACAGTTATGGGCAATTTAGATTAACCAGTTAACCTATTAGTGCATGTCTTTGGATGGTGGGAGGAAGCCGGAGTACCCGGAGAGAACCCACGCAGACACGGGGAAAACATGCAAACTCCACACAGAAAGGTCCCACCCTCTGTCGACTGGTGTTAGAATCGAACCCAGGACCTTCTTGCTGTGAGGCACGAGTGCTAACCACTACACCACCGTGTCGCCCAATCTCAGGGTTGCTGTGGATTAATTTAGATGAATCACGATTAAATATCATTCATTTTTAATGTATATTAATCCTGTTTCTTTTTGCATGAGCAAACATACTCAAGAAAGAAGGGAAAATATATGCACTTAAGGTGTTTACTAAACACCTTCAACAGTTTCAACAAAACAACTTGAAACAACTGTTCTGTCTTGGGTTTTTTTTTAACTCATATTTCCATCCAGAGGACCAACATACTGTTTAGTGTCTTCCATCTGTAGGGGTTGGTTCTGCTGCCTGTCACTACTGGATCAACGGTCTATTTGCACATGTGTGACGGTAACTCTACTTGGACAAACTGCCTCAAATGCATTGGCAAAGACGTTCAGAGTCATTCTGTGCTGCAGATGGGTTAACATTTTTGAGCAGATTAATCTTGATGATGGATTAATCTGCATTAATGCATTCATTTTGACAGCCTTAGTTTAAATAACATATTACAGCAAACAAGTTTATGGAAACATAACTTAAAACCTACCATATCAAATTTAATACCTTTTAGAGACTTCTTTAGGGTATTAAATGCAGATTTGTATATTCAAGACATTTTCAGACCCTGTGGGAACCCTGCGCAAAAGAGAAATGATATCACTCACAGGACGAGGCTGGAAGTCGTTGTCCTCCAGCCCCCACTGCTCCCGGTAGAAGCGGTAGTACACTACATTTTGTTGCATCACTTGGTCCTTGGAGTCGAAAAGCATGTAGCTCGCCGCACACGGAGCAGCGTTTTTTACATCATTCACTGTAAAGAATCGCAAAATCAAAAAACCCATTACATATACTGACAACAGCACAAGGATGAGGAGTTGCATCTTTTGTTGTAATTCTTACATTTATAGTAGGAGAACTGGAGGTAGTGATACATGGTGGCTACAAACTTCTCCACAAAGAAGCCTCCGACGCTGGGTGTTAGCTCATCTTCACATTTGACCTTGCATTTAAGCACATTAATGTACAAATCTGCAGGGAATGAGCAGAAAATTAACTAAAAACACATGCCTTATTTCCGATTTCACTCCTCTTCTGAGCTGAAACATCTCTGCTCACCTGCTAACGTTGGATAAAAGTCTTTATACTCTAAGATCTCGTACGAGCCCTCGCAGCCTGCCAAACACAGGTCGTAGATCTCAAAATACTGCGTGATGGCCTGTTCCATGTTTCGGGCGCTGCTGCTGAAGTCTCCGTTGTTGTAGAGCGTCACACTTTTCAGGAACACACTCTGTGTAACAAAGCCACGTGTTAATAAATGTAGAACCTATTATGAGTGGATGAAAAACAAAGGTTACGCACTTCATACGGCTGCTCCTCGTGGTCGATGAGGTACTCGTCAACATCAAATATGGTCTTGTAGTAGTCCATGTTCTTGCGCAGATGTGGATCCTTCGGGTTCTTCTTCAGGAAGGTGTGTGTTGCCGCCACGGCCTTTTCTACGTTGTTAAGCTGAGGAAAAGAATATCAGAGCAGAGCTGGATGATATAACCAAAAATATTTAACCTATAAATACACAGTGTTACTTCTGTGGAAGTTCCCAAATGATTTTTTCTCTATATCTCTAATCTTTCTTAAGTGATTTATCACCATTTACTCTAACATTATGCTCTGTATTTAGCATTTTTAGGAATATAAATACACATTTTTCTGTATTTAATTTACTGATCATGTATATGTTCATTAAAGCTCAGATTAAAGTTGAAAGTTATTATATCAAAAACAGAGAAAACGGAAGAAAAACTGTATTTATCAGCAAAATCTATCGATAACTAAACATAAACCAAGTGTCTCCATCCACTGTCACTGATCCAACTCCATGGGTTTTACTGGTGAATCAATGTTGTAGAAGATGACAGTGTTTCCACGGTAACTACAAAGCCTCTGAACATCCAAATGGGTCATATCTGATGACCATGAAAGGATTGAAAACTGAATTTTACACCAATTATTTACATGTATTGATAGGATTAGAGGATCAACAGGTATGAAACAGTTTAAATCAGATGAATTTGGGCACTGGTGGATGTTTGGGACGAATCTGAATCAAGAATGATTTACAATTTTTGTCATTTATTTTAATTTTATCAGTAAGCACCTGTACTACAACTATAAGCCATATATGATTTAAGAAACAGATTCTAAGAAGCAGACAGATTGCAGATTGAATTATTGTTTAGCAAGAAAATTCTCCAGAGGAATAGTTTCGATTTTGCTTTTCTTTTTTTGTAAAATGCAATTTTCAGTCAGAAAAACCTCGATTAATCTTGTTAATTCCATAATTCTTGCCCAGCCCAGCACCAGAGGTTTATTATTCATCATTTGACTGAACATTGAACTTTCTGAAAGTGTTTGTTTATTTGAAGACTAGTCATGTGTCTAACTGTACGTTCATTTATTTAATATCATTACTGTTGATTGAGAAAGAAGACTTTCACACATTTCATTTAGGTGTAAAACCTGTTTGCCAATTTGTTCTTGTTTCAAATTAATTAGATGGTGAAAAATGTTTTTAAGGATTGAACCAAGCCAGGCTGACTTTTTTATTTTTATGTGGGTGTGCAGAGTATGTAGATTCATATTGATGTTTAGATCGCAGCAACTTAATGGAGCTTTTATATATATATATATATATATATATATACACACACAGTACAACAACAACAACATACAGTATATGTTTCTTTGCTTCTAAAATTAAACACATGATGTCCAGCTGAGTGGACAGTTTTGTAACTCCAACAAAAATAGGTTCATAAAAAAAATTTAATTGCATTCATGTTTTTCATGCCTAAAGGAGAATAAAAACACTCAGAAAAAAAATCTTGATTAAAGTGCTTATAATTCATGCATGAAAGGATTAAAAAAGTGACAATTTTTATACAGATAATGAAGATTTCTTTGTCAAACAGGACATAAATGACATCCATCCTTCCATTTTCTGCATAAATAACACCACAAACAAAATAAAGAAACAAAAAGTGACATTGGCATTGACGCCTGCCATCTGTTAAAATGTCATTTGAAATATCTGTATCAGTATGAACTAAGAATTTTGCTGTTAGTGCATCCCTTGCCTTGGCCTTTGTCTTGTTTTAGCCACTGGAGCTTTTCACATCTCTTATCATAACCTGACCTTTGACCCCTGAACCCCAAAACCTACCACCTGATGGAGATGGAGTTAGTTTAAGTCACAGCCGTCACATTTCAACAGTTAGATTAAAAACTATCAGGACGTTAAAAACATTAAAGCTCTCTTGAACAAAATCATGTATTAAATTTGTGGTTCTGGGAGCCTGTTAAATCTCCCAAGATGCTTTTTGGCAGATTCACATATAAAAACAATCATTTTAAAGTCATGTAAACCCTCTTTAGCTTTGATGTGTATGTTTTACAGCTTAACCACCAGCTCCAGAACATGGATCTGTCTTTTAATTTATCAGACTGGACACATGAAGAACTTTGATGTGGTGAGTTTTCAGAAATACACTGAGCTTTTGTTTTTGGGTTCTGTAGGTGTGTGTGTGTTCTCTTTGGTTATACCCTGAAATCTAGATCACTCTTTGATGCTTTGATGCTGTTAGTATTTCTGCCTCTCCTCATCCCTTCATCTCCCCATGTGTGCATGAGAAGAATAGGGGGATTGTGTTATGGGGAACACTGGAGAGACGTGGCACATGCTCAACTGCTGCTGGGCCGGCAGGAGGGCGCAACAAAGCCGATGGGTTATTACACAGGCAGCCTTCAGGACTACAAATGTCCTGTCGGTGAGTAAATGTCAGTTATTACCCACAGCAGAGGCTTTGGTGGGATGATTGTGCTCGTTACGCACGGAACGTTCCACATCTGGTCTGCTCAAGCTCTGACTGCGACCTTTTTTTTTAACACAAAAGTATCCGAATACACTTCAAAACAGCCTTTATGGTGTTGTTTAGATCTATTAACTAAACTGACAGGCCTATATTTGTTTTCAAGGAGTGCAGTGCGTCGCATATATGATCCATTCGGTCTCACCTGGAAGTACGCATACTGGATGTACCGGTATGGTATCCGTTTCTCGAAAGTTTCCAGTAAATCTCTTCGTGGGTACGCGTTATTAAACACGGGAAAGTCTGCCTTGCACTTTTTCAGACACGCAGCCCTCAGCAGGATGTGCCGGACTACGCGGAGGCTGTTGTCCACGGACAGGGTGTCGTTGTCCCGGATCACGGAGCTGCAGTGGGAGCTGCAGAAGGACTCGCTGTCCCGCAGGAGCCGATGGAGGCGCAGACTCAGCTCCAGGTACTTGATGCTCTCTGCCCAGTTCTGCTGTGCGTACTGATCCAGTGCGTAGCCGTACGCAGAGTCCAGAGGCATGATGTCCTTCTGAGGGAAACTTTTAAAGCTGTACTTTTCATACTGAGCCTCCACCAGCGCCGGCGTGAGGAGGATTACGCACAGACTCTTCAGCACAAGCATCATCACCATCTCCATCACCGGCTCCAGCAGCAGCAGACTGTTCTTGTTTTGAATGGATCAGGAAACTTCCTCTTTTTTATGGTCAGGGAATGCTCATGTCTGCCTGCACGTAGGCTGAGCAATCTGTGCGTCCTGTTGGATCCTGAACACCGCAACTTCTTGTGCGGACTTTCAAAACAAAAGCGCCTATTTTTTTTTTTAATGCGTTAAGACAGGGGTTTTTGATTTTGATTTGATTTGATTTGATTTGATTTGATTTGATTTATTTATTTATTTATTTATTTATTTCGAACATGTAAAGAAACAAAATAAAACAAAACAGAATAAACAAAATAAAACATTTAAATGGACAGAATCTATCTTAACCCTTTCATGCACGATTTATGAGAACCTTAATCAATTTTTTTTTTCCTGAGTGTTTTTATTCCTCTTTAGGCATGACAAAAACAATGCAACTGAAAATTTTCTTCAGAAAAATAAATACAAAAAATAAATAAATAAAATTTAAAATAATAATAATAATAATAATAATAATAATAATAATAATGAGAAGAAGAAGAAGAAGAAGGAGAAGAAGGAGAAGAATGAAAAAAAAATTCTTATGAGCGAATTTTTCATGAAGTTGCAAAAGTGTCCACCCAGCTGGACACCACACGTTTAATTTCTGACGCACAGAAACATGTATTTACTGATAAATTATGTGAAAACTATGGGGAGGGCTTGTGATTCTGGGGGTTTATGCTACATAATGTTACCAATTCATGCCAGAAAAGATATGTAGTGTCTTAAAACTTTAATGAAGATGTGTTTAAAAAAAAAAAAAAGAAAAAAAAGAAAAGTACAACAAAATCCATGAATATACAAGAGAACAGCTGTAGAATAACTGTCCACTGGAGTGACCACGATGCATGAAAGGGTTAAGCACATACAAGTCTGAATTTTGCATGGTCGAAAAGGAGTAGGAAGAAGGATAAACTTATTTAATCCTACCCCTCAGTACTTTTACACCTTTATCACTAACTTGATACAAGAATCAAACAATACTGTTTTCCTAATTTTGGCATCGAACTACAACAAATCCATAATGCAGTAATTGAATTACACACAACAATATGATCATGGCAGTACAGTCATACAAACAGACTGGGCTGTCAAACTCATTTTAGTTCAGGGGCCACATTCAGCTACATTTGATCTGAAATGGGCCGAACCAGTAAAATAATAACATCATAATATATAAATAATGTCAACTCCAAACTTTTCTCTGTGTTTTAGAGTGAAAGAAGTACATTTACATTATGAAAAGGTTTAGATCTACAAACTATCCTTTCAAAAGATGTGAATAACATGAACAAACTGAAAAAATAAGTACAATTTTAACAATATTCTGCCTCAGTTTATCATTTACACATGTACATTATAACTTCCAGATCACAGCAGACCTACAAATACACAAAAACATTTAGAAACAGGCAGAATATTGTTAAAATTGTACTTACTTCTCTTAAGACATTTCAGGTTGTTCATGTTTTTTGCAAAGTTATACTTTGTTTTAGTGTAAATACATGAAAATATTTACATTTACAAAGAGAAACATTTGAAGTTGTCATTTTGTCATTATTTTTATGTTATTATGATAGTATTTTTTTGAATCCTGCTCACTTAAGATTGAATTGTTCTGAATGTGGAACCTAAAAGGATTGTTCATATCTTCAGTGAAAGTTTTGCATTTCACAAATTCATCCCAAGGGCCGGACTGGACCCTTTGGCGGGCTGGATTTGGCCCTCGGGCCGCATGTTTGACACCTGTGTGTTAAATGTCTGTGTAGGTTCTCATTTACCCAGGTCATCATTCTTCTTGGTAGTTCTTCTCGGTTCGACTGGACTGGTTTCAAAAGAGCTAAACCAGTCCATCTGAACCAAGTAAAACTACCAAGAAGTTTTATGTTTTAAGGATTTTTTCCAACATTTTTAAAGGGAATTGAACTATTGGTGTGGAGAAGCAGGAGCTATGGGTCCATGACTGACGGGGGCCCTAAAAGTAGTCTTATTTTTTTTTTTTTTTTTTTTTTTGTTATTGTTTTCCACAAAATTAGTGACTTATCACCATAAAAGAATATTTACATCATAAGGTACAATAATCAGCTGTTCTTAGCAATAATTTTGTCTTATTTTTGGCAAAAAAAAAAGAATAAAATCTGCAGCCTGCAACATATCCTTTGGTCCAGGTGCTCCTAGCTACTAAGTATACAGTAGCTCAGTGGTTTTCAAACTTTTTACAGTGGACTACCCCCTGAAATATACTTTTTTAGCCAGGTACCCCCAACTCTCATGTCAGCATTTTTGATTGAAAAAAAAAAAAAAAAAAGGCAAAATTTGTTCCTGTGTCAAAGGTGTCTGTTTATATTTTCAAAACACTGTAAACAAACAACATATATATATATATATATATATATATATATATATATATATATATATATATATATATATATATGTATATATATATATATATATATATATATATATATATATATATATATATATATATATATATCTGTGCAAAATGTAAACTGAGAAGTGCCCTCTTCAAAAATAAATAAACTGGTCACTAATTAATAAATGAACCTTTCATCAACAAAAAATAATTACTTAGCTAGTCAAATAAACCTATTTTGAATAATATAAAATATAAATGTTCTTAAAATGTTACCAAAGCTTAAACAGGATGATTGACCATAAAACTATTATTTGAATGTATTTGTTGTGTTTTATATTGCAGCATTAATTCTCATCATTTATTATGTATTTGGTACATGAGGACTTATTTAATGTACTTTTCCCCAAAAATTTCAAGTACCCCCCGGGCTTCTTCCAAGCACCCCTGGTGGTACGTTTACCCCACTTTGGGAACCCTTGTGGTACTTCCATCCAAAAAATAAAAAAAACTACAACACTGTTTTCATTTAAAAATATTATTAAAATGTAAAATATGGCTCGTACTTTTCTCATCAATCTTGCAGGTAATCATAAAATCTATTTTAAGCAGAATATTAACGCATGCCTTATATTTTTAGGGTTTGAATGAGTTGCAGCGTTGAGGTGCAGTGATTTTATTTCCACAGGCCCCCAAATCCCTGGGGGCACCCCTGTGGAGACATGCTATCTATTTATTATCAGTTAGTATAAATGCAGTTTTCTGAAATTACATCATTGCATTGTATTGCATTTCAGAATAATGTAATATAAACAGATTCATCAGTAAAAATGCAGATGCATTATTATAAGGAAGGCTGTTGTGTGAAACAGTCTTAAACCTGTAGTGTTAGAAATGCACATAGGTTTGATGTCTATTGCTCTTTTTTTGTTAACCTCCTCAGATCCAGGAAAGTACAAGTTTTAGCTTTTTCAGCTTTTTGAAAATCAAATAATTGCCTATATTGGAAACATCATGATGCAAGTTTTTTCAGATGCATTTTTTAAAATTATTATTATTTTTATGGAATGTCCTTTGTGGTGGACAGTTTTTCTTCCTTTTTTTCTTTTTTTTTTCATAAAACTGTGAAACTCTTGGACAGAAACCCCATAGCTGTGTTTTAGGAGGTTCAAATAATCCCATTTGGCACTTATTTCCCAGTCTCGGTCTACAGCCACTGAATACAACGCGTGGAAATTACGCTGAAGACAGAATTACGCACATCCGGTATAAATCCTGCAAACTACGTTGAGCTTTACGCAAACGTCACAGTGTGAGTTTGGGCTGAAGACAGAAGAGGGTCCAGTTTACTTCAGTATTTTCCAGTGTCTAACAACTAACAGACTCATAAACCAACAACATGTCACCTGGGATTTGACTTATTTATACATATTTAACCCTTATAAAATCATTCCATCTGTAATTAGATGTACTCATGAAGGTGGTGAAATGTCAGATATCAGAGGAGCTGTGGTATTTTAGCCTATGGAAATCATTTCTACTACATTCCGAACAAAAGGACAAGCTGAGACATGGTTTGGTGAAAATCCACGTGCATAGTTTACGCATCAGATACAGACAGGTTTATTCTGTGAGTCTGCACAATTTGGAGTCTTTCATCATCAGATTTATTTCTATTATTTAAAGTAGTTTAATATTAGGATCCAGAGAACATGCGTGTACATATGTGTCAGATAAAATGGTCTGTTGTGCGCATATGCAGTGGCCATGAGCCAAAGGATAGCCTCAGATTATGGGGTGTGCGTTGTCATTTTTCATCCGTGAGTAAACTGGAGGGGCCAGGCTTCTGGGCCAGGCTTTACACGTTTGCAGAATTCCATTAAAAAGTGGGTGGGGGCCCAGGGGCCGCTCCTCCTCCTCCCCCTCCTCCTCCTGCTGCAGCTGCTGCCCTGGTGTGCACGACCCGCAACATGCGTAAAGTGGCACAAGAAGGCGCACAACAGAACTGTAGAATGCACTTTCAGAATAAAAGCACAACTTAAAGAACAGGATCTGTAGGTGCTTTTTGTCTATTTAGTTTTTTGTTCAAAGTTAACCCTTTCATGCACAGTGGTCACTACAGTGGACAGTTATTCTACAGCTCTTCTCTTGTATATTCATGGGTTTTGTTGTTTTAGTTCCATATCAGCCAAAACAGTGGACACTTATGCACCATCCCATACACTGACATTTATACCATTACTGTAACTACGCTGTTCTTGATAAACCTGATCTAGAGTAACATGTTTAAGTGTCAGTCAAGTGCTTGTTATTGTTATGAGTCTGTAATTAAAAGTTTGTTTTTGTACAAAAAGTTGTCGGGTTTTTTTGTTTGTTTGTTTTGTTTTGTTTTGGTTTGGTTTTTTTTATGTAGAAATGATAAGTTACTACTCAAAAATCACCAAATTCACACAAATATTACCCTAAAACCACCCAAAAATTACCCAAAAAACATCTAAAAACCATGTAAACACCACTTAAAAATCATGCAAAAAAAAACAAAAAACAAACCACCTAAAAATCACCCAAAAATTACCCAAAAACCACCTAAAAATGACCCCAAAACCACCTAAAAATTAGTCAAAAACCACCTTTTTTTTTTTGGCATATTATCTCCATGAAGTGAGTAATGACTGGTATTTGCATGTTAAAATGTGAGAAAACTTCAGATTAATAGGATTAAAAATATCTGGTAAAGGTTCATACTGTCTTCCACATATAATTATTGTAGGTAATTCATTTATCAGACAAACTAATAAAGCAAGTAAACAAACAACTATCCCTGTCTGAGAAATTAATTACCTATAATAAACATTAAAAAAAAAATTTATTTCATAGTTTTCACACACTATATCAGTAAACACATGTTTCTTTGCTTCAAAAATTAAATGCATGGTGTCCAGCTGAGTGGACATTTTTGCAACTGCATGAAAAAAAGGTTCATAAGAAAATTTTCTTTAGGCATGTTTTTTTCATGCCTAAAGTGGAATAAAAACACTCAGGAAAAACATCTTGCTTAAGGTTTTCACAATTCATGCATGAAAGGGTTAATTTACTTTTTTGTTTAGTAATCTAGTACATTTTGCTAATTGTTTATTTTTCATTTGCTTTTTGTTTGTTTAATATTTAGAATATTTTTTTATTTTATTTTCATGGTTATTACTTTCATTCTTATGTGTTTAGCACCTTTTTGTGTTGTGTTTTTTTATTAGTTTAGACCAGGGCTGGCAAACTCATTTTAGTTCAGGGGCCACATTCAGCTAAATTTGATCTGAAATGGGCCGAACCAGTAAAATAATAACATAATAAAATATAAGTAATGTCAACTCCAAACTTTTCTCTGTGTTTTAGAGCAAAGAAAAAGTTAATTTACATTATGAACAGGTTTACATCTACAAACTATCCTTTCAAAAGATGTGAGAAACATGAACAAACTGAAAAAATAAGGATAATTTTAGCAGTATTCTGCCTCAGATTATCATTTACACATGTACATTAAAACATACAGATCACAGTGGATCTACAGATACACAAAACATTTAATAACAGACAGAATATTGTTAAAATTGTACTTACTTCTATGAAGACATTTCAGGTTATTCACATTTTTTGCAAAATTATACTTTGCTTTTGTGTAAATACATGAAAATATTTACATTTACAAAGAGAAAAATGTGGAGTTGTCATTATTTTTATGTTATTATAATAGTATTTTACTGGTCCTGCTCACTGGAGATTGAATTGGTCTGAATGTGGAACATGAACTAAAAGGATTGTTCATATCTTAGTGTAATTTTTGCATTTCATAAATTCATGCCAAGGGCCAGACTGGAGCCTTTGGCGGGCCAGATTTGGCCCTCGGGCCACATGTTTGACATCTGTGGTTTAGACTGTGGGTACCTGGGTATAAATAGGCAGCACCAAAGGAGCTCAGCATGCACCTGGGTGGGCCTATGTTGTTGTTTTTTTACCAGACGATCAGTCAGACAAACAGACAGACAGGATGAGCTGGAGAGACAGCACAAAAGGCCTTGGTTGTTGTTTGCCTGCAAAAATCCTTAAAATAAACCACTTGAAATACATCTATGTTGTGGACATTGTGTTTTTGACTATGTAAACCACAAACCCATGGTGCATCTAGTGGTTATTTGAATTATGTTAAAGTCTGAAGTTCAGTCACTTTTAAGTTGATTTAATATTGATGACAAATAGTCGCTACAGTATCTATTCAGGCTGTTTCTGTTTTTATAATGCTTCATATTCAGGCCTGTTAGTCGCTTTCAGCTCAAGAAAAGAAGAATAAAGTTAAAATCAAAGTAAGTTATCAGTGAATTATCTACAGTACAGTCTGTCTTCCACTGACTAAAGTGTCGTTGATGCTGTGGGGATGAAGGATCTTCTGTAAAGTTCGGTCCTGTATCTCTGTAGGATCAGTTGTCCACAGTAGCTGATTTTCTAATTGGTTAAAATATATTGAAGTGGACCATAATGCTATGCACCTTACTAATCCTGCACTTCATGGTATTTTTAGTAATTTAATAATTTTTAACCTGCCTTTTATTTTTTACTCTGTTTTATTGCGTGTTTTATAATCTCCTGTTTTACTGTACGGTGTCCTTGAGTGCCAAGAAAGGTGCCTATAAATAAAATGTATTATTTTTTTTTTTTTTTTTTTTTTTTTTTTTTCCAGTCAGATTCTCAGATAAATTTTTCATTCCATAAGATGTAATTTTGACTTAAATTCACCTCCTTTACTTTTTTGGCACAGACAGACAGACAGACAGACAGACAAATAGACAGATAGATAGATAGATAGATAGATAGATAGATAGATAGATAGATAGATAGATAGATAGATAGATAGATAGATAGATAGATAGATAGATAGATAGATAGATAGATAGATAGATAGATAGATAGATAGATAGATAGATAGATAGATTCTATTTGTATTGATACTGTAGGAAATTTAGGTAATATCTGTCTTGTCTTTGTCTTTCTTAATGACTGTGGACATATAAATGTACTTTATTGTTTTATATCTATATATTTTTATTATTACTATGTTGTTGTTGTTGTTTTTGTTTTTTCATAAAGCACATAGTATTTATCACTTTTCCACACCTGTCAGCTTAATGATTAATAGGAAGAGTGGGTTTGATCCTATACCTGCAGTCCTGAGGTGGACTTTCAGTTGATTTATTTATCCATTCATTCACTCAATCACTCATTAATTCATTCATTTATTCACATTTCAAACTGCACAATAAAACGACATAAATAATAATAGGTCTACACAGTGACAGGAGAGAGATGCTAAAAAGTTAGAGAACACAAAGTTAACATACATGACTAAAAGTGATGACAAAGTATCAACTCATAATTATATCATAACGATTATAACATTTTAAACACGTTTCTTTTTTTCAAAAAATATAATGCACGGACATTTTTGTAACTCAATGGAAAAAAAAACAAAAAAACAACTCGGTTGCATTGGTTTTTTCATGCCCAAGGAGGGTTAAAAACACTCAAGAAAAATTTTTGACAAAGGTTCTCATAATTCATCCATGAAAGGGTTAAAAAAAAAATCTATATAATCATTAAACGTATACACATGGCTTTTAGAATTCCCAACTTCTGCTTCCGTGTTGTGTAACAGTGGGTTTTGTGTTGAAATCCACAGTGGGAACCAGTCCTAGTTCCTTTTACGCACTTGACGCATCCAAACTCCTCCAAACTTCCGTCGGCGCGTTGCGCTCCTCTCCGGCGCATCCCGTCGGCCGCTGGCAGAGGCTTCTGTCCGCTCCTCCAGCTTCCAAATGGAGCTGCAGACATCCCCGTTTCTCCTCGTCTTTTATGTCACCTCCGTCATCTGTAACTCCGGGCCCATAGCGGACGTGGTCATCGATCGGTACGACATTCCCAGAGTCTGTCCAAGGGAAGTGGAGACCGAAGACTTCATCCGTTATCACTTCAACGGCAGCTTCCATGTTGACGGGAAAAAGTTTGACTCAAGGTGAAGTGAATCAGCTAATTATAGTGTTTAAAGTCGGTTTGTTTAGGCTCTGCAGTTAAACACAGACTGTTGTGCGCATGTTTTCCCACTATGCTGAAGCGTTTACGCACAATATTTTACATCACACTGCAAGAGAGATTATTTGTCTTCATATTCTTTCTTATAACAGACTCTGATGTCTTACCACAGCCAAGATAATAGCTGATTTTCCTTAAAAAATAAATAATAAATAAATAAAAAAGAGCATTGCAATAACTTGTATACATAGAGTAAAATGTACTTGCTGAATCTGTCCTTGTCATTGTTTTTGTATTAATTTAACAGCATTTATCTGTATGTTGCAAATATTTAAGGTTTAACTCATTCATACCAGTAGTTTCCCAATTGTGTTTTTTGCAGCCTAGACCACAGGTGTCAAACGTGTGGCCCGGGGGCCAAATCTGGCCCGCCAAAGGGTCCAATCCGGCCAGCAGGATGAATTTGTGAAATGCAAAAATTACACTGAAGATATTAACAATCAATGGTGTCAAAATCATTTTAATTCAGGTTCCATGTACAGACACATACAGTCCAATTAGATTTCAAGTGGGTCAGAGCAGTAAAATACTATCATAATAACCTATAAATAACGACAACCCCAAATATTCTTTGTTTTTTCGATGTAAAATAGTAAAATTACATGAAAATGTTTACATTACCAAACTATACGTTTACAAAAAATGTGAATAACCTGAACAAATATGAACAAACAGAAGTGTCTTAAGAAAAGTAAATGCAATTTTACTAATATTCTGCCTGTTATTAAATGTTTTGTGTGACTGTAAATGATAAACTGATAAACCGAGGCAGAGTATTGTTAAAATTGCACTTGTTTTCTTCAGACAATTCAAGTTGTTCATGTTATTCGGATTTTTAAGGAAACTTTATAGATGTTAACCTGTTTATAATATAATTTTACTTTTTTCCCACTGTTCTTATTTTACTGGTCCAGCCCAATAGAGATCAGATTGGGCTGAATGTGGCCCCTGAACTGAAATGAGTTTGACACCCCTGGCCTAGACCAACACACACTCTTGAACATTTTCCATTAACCACAATGCTTCCTGCATGTTTCTACAGTTGTGGAAAAAATTAGTAGACCATCAAAAGTCATCAAAAACAATGGTTATGCAATCAAGTAACTCCTATGTGTATCATGTGACTAAAACAGACAGAAAAGAAAACATGGAATGTCTAAAAGCGCTGTTTTTGTCAGTACAATGCCATAGATATTGATGTAAGAACTTCAGTGATTTTGGTTATTATCAAGAAAACCGTGAAAAATGGTTAGATATCAGCTCTGAAATTAAACTGTTATGAGCTATTTTTTGTTTTTATCATTATATTTGTCCAAACAAATGTACCTTTAGATGTACCAGGGATTAAAACGAACAAGAAATTGAAGAAAACAAGGGGTGGTCGAATAATTTTTTCCGCGACTGTTATGTAGTGTTGATATTTCAAACTCTCACCAGCAGGGGGACGTCACTCATTGTTTATAGAGATCTGTATTATGATATCATCAAGTTTTCTTCTGCATAAAGAAACTCATATTCAGTTATTTTGACAGTCAGTCAAAATAACACTGTGTTCTATGATCTTTACATGCTGCATCAGCTGATAGTTTACATTATAGCTCTGTTAGCTTAGCTCTGCTTTTAGACAGAAAACAGACACAGTAAAACCACAAACCACCTCTGTTTTCTGTTCAGTTTGTGTCATCCAAAGAGGGGCAGATTGTAAAAAAATCATAAAAAATTTGAACTTTGACCTACCTTTTCCCAAAATGTAATGACATCTATCTATAAACCCAATTTGGTATGAATTGAACCAATAGTTTTGCTGCTAAAGTGTTATCAAAGAAACAAACAAACTGAACCAAAAACAACACCCCTTAACTGTCCTTCAGGGGGTGGGGTCATAGCATTATACCCTCATAAACCTCATAATGTAGAAGAAACACTGCCATTTCAGCATCAAACTCCATTCTTTTCATTTAGAGCTGTGTCTAGTGGCGAAAACAGCAACAGTGCTTCTAGCTTTGATCATTTTGTCACTTTCTTTGACTCAAGAAGTTGTTTCTTAGTGGTTCTCATCCCATCTGCTCACTTTCTGGTACTTTGGTGACTCAGTACTCCCTCTAGTGGTCACATAAGTACTCAGCCTGTCCGTGTTTAATATTTGAAAGTAGAAATACTGCAAGTAGCTCCATCGAAGGAATGAGTGAGTAGAGCTTTAAATGTTATGTAGCAGGCTAGTTGTCTCATATTTCTTTGGTTAACCTGGGGTTTTGGTTATTTTGCTGACAAAGTGAACATACTGTAGTATAGTCTTACAACTCCAGTACCAGAGGCCTGATGATTACAGCCTTAAAAAGCATGGGAAATAACCAGAAATGGGTCAGGAAAGACTTAATAATACCGTAGCAGTGATTTAAAACATATTTTTCACCTACATGATGACCTGTCCGTTATGACCTCACATCTGAAACATGTCACACAGCATTTATTAAAGCATTAGAAGTTAGTTAAATCTTCAGAAGCATATTTGCAAACTTTCCCAGAACGGCCACTTTTGATGCAAATAGTATAGTCTTACTACTCTACCATCAGAAATCACTGTTTTTCTGTTACATAAAATGCTTGTATGAAAACCTGTCCTAAGTGACTATTTTTGTGACATTGCTACTTCATCGTCATCTCTGTTGGTGATGATATGGACCTTAAACAAGTCAAAGTACATGTATAAAATTATATAAACCACTCAGAAACATGAACCAAAACATGTCCAATACTGACCTCTTCATGCTGTTGTTTAGCCTCACTACTTAAGCACTGGTAACAACTTATAAAAACATTAAAAAACAACTAAAACACCCCTGGCCTTACTTAGAAATTACCTAAAATACTTTAAAAACAGATGAGAACTTGTCTTATACTACTATTTTTGGAGTGCATAGTATAGCCTTACTACATCGCCAGTGGAGGCTGATATGAAACACCTGAAAATTCCTTAGAAACAACCCAAAGCACTTAGAAAACAACCCATTAAGGCCTTGGAAAAATCTAAAACATTTACCAAATCACATCCAGAATGACCATTTTTGTAGCTCATAGTAAATATTACTCCACCAATAGAGGGTGATGGTGAATATGTGGAAAAAGCCTCAGAAATTACCTGGAACACATCAGGGAGGAGTAAATATACTTTATTGCCATTTATCTATTCACTCAGATGAAAACTTATCCTATGTGTCTATGTTCATAACCTCACTGTTTCCCCATCAGCTCTGTTTGAAGAAGCCTTTGAATATCTATTAAAAAAAACCTGCAGCTACCTGAAAATGCCTTCAAAATACCCCGAAACACCCCACTCTCACACCCACCCGCTCTCATTAATGCCTTGACAGTGATCTAAAACACTTTGAAATCATATGTGAGAACCATCCAAAATGAGCATTTTTTGATTGGATTACACCAGTATTATTCTTCACTGGGTGACCACCTGAAAAACCCTATAAATTTAGCTGAAACACCTCATGAAGCATTTAATACTGCCTTAGAAATATTACAAAAAACTTCAGAAGCATAGTGAATCTCTCTTAAAACCTTTATTTGTATGGTTGTCAGCACAGTCCTGGTGGTGAAGGAAGGCCATAGTATGTACTCCAAAAATGGAAATTTTGGTCACATCTTCAAATTTACCTAAGACTTTTTCTAGATCGTAGAAAAAGCACTGACAATTGTCCTGAGAGGTGTTTGATGGTGTTTCAAACCTTTATTCATATGGTCATTAGCGCCCCCTGGTGTCTGAGTAGTAAGGCTATAGTATGTACTCTAAAAATGAAAATTTTGGTCATATCTTCAAATTTACTTAAAAGGCTTCTAGATCATAGAAAAAGCGCTAACAATTGTCCCTAGAGGTGTTTCAAATCTTTATTCATATGGTCATCAGTGCCCCCTGGTGTCTGAGTAGTAAGGCTATAGCATGTACTCCAAAAATGGAAATTTTGGTCATGTCTTCATATTTCCTTTAAGTTTGTTTTAGATCATAGAAAAAGCACTGACAATCGTCCCTAGAGGTGTTTCATGGTGTTTTAAACCTTTACTCATATGGTCATCAGTGCCCCTGGTGTCCAAGTAGTAAGGCTATAGTATGTACTCTAAAAATGAAAATTTTGGTCATATCTTCAAATTTACTTAAAAACGCTTCTAGATCATAGAAAAAGCGCTAACAATTGTCCCTAGAGGTGTTTCAAATCTTTATTCATATGGTCATCAGTGCCCCCTGGTGGCTGAGTAGTAAGGCTATAGCATGTACTCCAAAAATGGAAATTTCGGTCGTATCTTCAAATTTCCTTTAAATTTGTTCTAGATCATAGAAAAAGCACCGACAATCGTCCCTAGAGGTGTTTCATGGTGTTTCAAACCTTTATTCATATGGTCATCAGTGCCCCCTGGTGGCTGAGTAGTAAGGCTATAGCATGTACTCCAAAAATGGAAATTTTGGTCATGTCTTAATATTTCCTTTAAGTTTGTTTTAGATCATAGAAAAAGCACTGACAATCGTCCCTAGAGGTGTTTCATGGTGTTTTAAACCCTTACTCATATGGTCATCAGTGCCCCTGGTGTCCAAGTAGTAAGGCTATAGTATGTACTCTAAAAATGAAAATTTTGGTCATATCTTCAAATTTACTTAAAAACGCTTCTAGATCATAGAAAAAGCGCTAACAATTGTCCCTAGAGGTGTTTCAAATCTTTATTCATATGGTCATCAGTGCCCCCTGGTGGCTGAGTAGTAAGGCTATAGCATGTACTCCAAAAATGGAAATTTCGGTCGTATCTTCAAATTTCCTTTAAATTTGTTCTAGATCATAGAAAAAGCACCGACAATCGTCCCTAGAGGTGTTTCATGGTGTTTCAAACCTTTATTCATATGGTCATCAGTGCCCCCTGGTGGCTGAGTAGTAAGGCTATAGCATGTACTCCAAAAATGGAAATTTTGGTCATGTCTTAATATTTCCTTTAAGTTTGTTTTAGATCATAGAAAAAGCACTGACAATCGTCCCTAGAGGTGTTTCATGGTGTTTTAAACCTTTACTCATATGGTCATCAGTGCCCCTGGTGTCCAAGTAGTAAGGCTATAGTATGTACTCTAAAAATGAAAATTTTGGTCATATCTTCAAATTTACTTAAAAACGCTTCTAGATCATAGAAAAAGCGCTAACAATTGTCCCTAGAGGTGTTTCAAATCTTTATTCATATGGTCATCAGTGCCCCCTGGTGGCTGAGTAGTAAGGCTATAGCATGTACTCCAAAAATGGAAATTTCGGTCGTATCTTCAAATTTCCTTTAAATTTGTTCTAGATCATAGAAAAAGCACCGACAATCGTCCCTAGAGGTGTTTCATGGTGTTTCAAACCTTTATTCATATGGTCATCAGTGCCCCCTGGTGGCTGAGTAGTAAGGCTATAGCATGTACTCCAAAAATGGAAATTTTGGTCATGTCTTCATATTTCCTTTAAGTTTGTTTTAGATCATAGAAAAAGCACTGACAATCGTCCCTAGAGGTGTTTCATGGTGTTTCAAACCTTTACTCATATGGTCATCAGTGCCCCCTGGTGTCCAAGTAGTAAGGCTATAGCATGTACTCCAAAAATGAAAATTTTGGTCATATCTTCATATTTACTTAAAAACTGTTCTAGATCATAGAAAAAGCGCTAACAATTGTCCCTAGAGGTGTTTCAAATCTTTATTCATATGGTCATCAGTGCCCCCTGGTGGCTGAGTAGTAAGGCTATAGCATGTACTCCAAAAATGGAAGTTTTGGTCATATCTTCATGTTTCCTTTAAATTTGTTCTAGATCATTGAAAAAGCACTGACAATTGTCCCTAGAGGTGTTTCATGGTGTTTTAAACCTTTACTCATATGGTCATCAGTGCCCCCTGGTGTCCGAGTAGTAAGGCTATAGTATGTACTCTAAAAATGAAAATTTTGGTCACATCTTCAGAATTACTAAAAAACTCTTCTAGATCATAGAAAAAGCACTGACAATTGTCCCTAGAGGTGTTTCATGGTGTTTAATGTTGTTTCAAACCTTTATTCATATGGTCATCAGTGCCCCCTGAAGGCTAAGTAGTCAGGCTGTAGTATGTACTCCAAAAATGGAAATTGTGGTCATATCTTCAAATTTACTTAAAAACTGTTCTAGATCATAGAAAAAGCACTGACAGTTGTCCACAGATGTGTATCATGGTGTTTCAAACCTTTATTCACATATGCATCAGCACCTCCCACTGGCCACTGGGTCAGGCTTTACTCTAAAAATTGAATTTGAAGCCACGTATTCAGTTTCGCCAATGGTTTCATATTTGCATATCATCCCCTGCTCTGTAATGAAATTATCAAGTGTCCTATAATTTTGTGTAGGTGCAACTTAAAAGGAGTTTATTTGAAGTTTTTTTTAATCTAAATGTAATATTTTTCGCTCCAGAATAAATCACAACTATGGTAACGTCCCATCACATAATATGCTCACCTGGATTACAGATTTTATTCCTACTTTATAACACCATCACATAAACCTTAACCCTAGTTTTCTTTTCTCCTTTCTTTCACTCCAGCCATGACAGAGGTAAAGCCTTCATCAGCCAGGTTGGCCTGGGCAGGCTCATCACAGGCATGGACCGAGGTCTTCTGGGAATGTGTGTGAATGAGCGCAGGAGGATCACAGTCCCTCCACACCTCGCCTACGGAAGCATCGGAACAGGTTCGTGTTGATACACTGGAAGTTATTCTTGATGACAACACCGATCAGCCACTGACAGGCAAATTGGTATTAATTCTGATTAATAAGTCAGTGGGTGAGATACATTTGACAGAAAGTGAAGACGTAACTGTTGAAGTTGATGTGTTAGAAAACGTAAAATGGACAGGAGTAGGGATCTGAGCTACTCTGACAAAGGAGAAAGTGTGCTGTCAAATCACTGGGTCAGAGCATCTCCAAATCTTGTTCATTCTAAATGTAAAGTGGTTAGAACCTACAAAAAGTATCTGAAGAACAACAACCGGATCTCAACTAATCAAGGATCTATGGCAGCAGAACATTATTACCACTTGTCTAATCTTGTGTAGGTCCACTTTTTCCACAAAAACCACTCTGACCCGAGGCCTAGAGATGCTGAAGGTGTACTGTGGGATCTGGACCAAGACGTTAGCAGCAGATCCCTGAAGTCCTGGAAGTAGAGTGGTGGAGACGCCATGGATTAGATGTATTTGTCCAACACCTTCCCACAGATGCTCAATCGTCCTGAGATTAGGATGTCCTTGCTTAGTCCATTTGTGACCATGGACAACCAAAAAGACCTGTAGTCATGGAGATACTCTGACCCAGTCATCACCATTACAATATGACCCCTGTCAAAGTCACCTCCATACATTGCTGATTTTTTCAAACACATCAGCTTCCAGGACTAAATGTTCAGTTTAGGGATGCAACGATTACTGGTATAACGATAAACTACGGTAAAATTGCCAACAATTGTTAGTATTACTGTTTAAATTCTAATTATCATGATAACCGTGTTTGATTACTGCACTTTTCCGGAGAAAACACCCATGTAAAGATCTGCTTTTATGTCAAATATTTGAGTATAGTTTTAATTTGTTACAATATTAATTTTATATACCTAATATTTGGAACCAATATTCACTTTTAAAGTCTTTGAAAAGGTTCGTTAAGCATCTGTGTGTTATTTATGCCATAAATTATATACATTTTTCAAATCAGATTTTTTTTTTTTTTTTTTTTTTTAATGTTTTTATAGTAGGTTAAAGTGAAAAAAATAATAGACAGATGATACAGATGAAGTTGTGCTGAAAAAAAGATACCAAACATGGGTATAGTAAACATTTGTTTATATAGTATATAAAGGCAAAATCAAAAGGACTGAAAAACGGACAAAATAGGCTCAGACCACTAAGGGTTAATATTTGAATGTTTCTTCCAAGAGAAAGTACATTGTGCCTATTATTTTACTTGTTTTTTTTGTTTGTTTTTTTTCAAAATACAAAATCACACAAATACACTAAAAACACACAAAAACACACTAAACACACACAACACAAATACACTAAAAACACACTAATGTTAAACTAAGGTTAAATTATTTCAGTGTGTGTATTAGTACTTTTTGAACATATTGAGCACAATTTCAACAATACCACGATAATAATGATAACCATGATAATTTTGGTCACAATAACCATGATATGAAATTTTCATATCAGTACATCCCTAGTTCAGTTGCTGCAAAATATATCCAGCTCAGTGTAAGGTACCATTGTAATGAAATAATCAATATTATTTCATCTCCTGGCTGATCAGTGCAGGTCCGTACATGTCTATATCAGTGTGCTTATTGTCCGACAGGTGGCATAATTCCTCCTGATGCTGTTTTGGTGTATGATGTTCTTCTGTTGGACATATGGCACCCCGATGACAAGGTCCAGATCCGCACTCTCAGCAAGCCTGAAAGCTGCAACCGCACCACCGTGGCATCAGATTTCATCCGATACCACTACAACGGCACCCTGCTCTCCGGTCAAGCCTTTGACTCCAGGTGAGACCAAGTGAATCTTTAACATCCAGGTGTCTCTGCTTTGCCGATTTTGCTGAATTATGACTCTGTGTTTGACAGTTACTCAAGGAATTCGACCTATGACACCTACCTGGGGCAGGGTGACCTCATCAAAGGCATGGACGAGGGTCTTCTGGGCATGTGTGTTGGAGAGAGGCGGGTCATCATCGTCCCACCTTTCCTGGCGTACGGGGAGAGCGGTCATGGTATGAAAATATCCAAACCCTACCCACTGGTGCTGATGTGCTATAATTTAACGCCAAAATATCATTCATTAAACTTTAACGTGTCAAAGAAATAATTTATTGGTCAGTGGGATTAAAAACTTTTTAGCCCTTAAATTAGCAAGCACTCTCAACATTGTGTCTTTGCACAAATATGTTCCTATTCTGGATTTTGTTGCAAATCGTGTGTATATTTTGAAGTTACGAAGTAGAGGCCAGCAGATAGTACATTTTTCAAGGCAATAGTTTAAAGCAGGAAGCAGCCAAATCTGATAAAGTGGCTGATATGAAATTGCAAGGAAGATATTAGTTTGAATAAAATTAATGTCTGCCTTTTGAACTTTGAGTAACCGGCAAGGCAACTTTATTTACATAGCACAATCATAGTATAAAAAATAAATAGGGATATTACAGAAAAGTATAGCAGGATAGTAAGATTATCTTAATTTCTCAGAATACCATTTAATATTGTTGTATATCTTGGTATCACCATTCAAAAGAAGCAATCATGTGTACTTAAACATTGCTGACCATTGTATAAAATACAGTATAATCTTGTAGTTGTATTATTTAACCTTTTAGACCACTTTTAGTTTCGGTGTTGTCCTAAAACAGCGCAAAAATAAAAGTCCAAACTGTATTTCTGTAAAGGCCTGTTTATTGGTCATCTGCTCTTCTTAATGTGTTAAACTTACATTATTTTTACATCCATATAAATGATTATTGGTTGTTTTTAATGGTGCAATTTCAGGGAAGTAAGTTCTGAGTTCAAAACTTATGTTTGATATGGGAAAACAGGTATGATTTCAGAGGAGTTTGTATGTTTACTGTACAAAAAGTTGTTAAATGTATAAGAGATGCATTTCTGTTATTGGGGTTAAATTATGGAATGGCACGTATATAAATTTTTAAATGCGCAGTTCATTCATAGTTTTCAAAATATTGGTTTGGAAAGATATTTTTGCGGGATACAAGCAGGAGTGATTTCTGCTGTTTTGATTGGTCGCCTAAAACTGATTGTGACTGGAATGTATGCGAGTCATACATAAACTAGCTTATTCGGTCTCAGCATAATTCAGTCATTTGAATTAAAATTAGCCTCATTGTTTGTATTTTCTGTATTATGGACGATGACTGAATAGACCTAAACCTTATACTTTTACACAAAGATGATATGAATGGTTTTGTTGTTTATTGTTTATTTCCATGCTGCACTGAGAAGACATGAATGAAAACATAATGTGACTGCAATATTAAGAGAAACTTTCCTCCCAACAGGAACTAAAGTCCCCCCTCAGGCCACACTAGTCTTTGAGGTGCTGCTGGCCGACGTCTTCAACCCTAAAGATGACCTGATAGTTCATGTAAAAGAGGTCCCAGAAACCTGCACCAGGAGGACCGCGACTGGAGATTATATCCGCTACCACTACAATGGGACCTTCCAGGACGGAACAGCCTTCGACTCAAGGTGAATTGATATTTTTCTGTCATAACAAAGCAATAAATTTGAAGTTTTACTGACATTTTCACTGACAGTTACCAGAGAAATAGCACCTACAACACTTACATTGGCATGGGGTATGTGATCCAAGGGATGGACAAAGCCCTGCATGGCCTGTGCATGGGAGAGAAGCGACGCATCATCATTCCTCCTCACATGGCGTACGGCGAAAATGGAGTTGGTGAGTTTTGACTGTTTGTTTAGAAGACAGTTGGAGTGGCAACAGAAAACCACTAATGCTTATCGGCTAAAATTTGCTTAGAGGTCTTATTTATGTCTTTGTGCATAAGAAATCAATATAAGTGAATCCCCAAAGGAACTTTGTGTTGGTAAATGCAACTTATGCAAATTTACAGGATTTCAGTTCTGTTGCAACATGTTGATGGTCATATGAACTATGTTTTCAGGTCAAAAATGTCCAATTTCATCACAATTAATGCTATATTTTCATGTCACAAATGGCCAAGTTATATTTTAACTGAATTTACCTGAAAAACAAATATTCTATTCTTTTAGATTCCCCAATTTCTCTTACAAGATTCTATCCTACATATCACATTTTATTATTACAGGTTGCAATATGGAGTATGGTGCTGATCCATCCTGCTTATGTTACGCCAATACATACATTAAGAATGTCACACGTCACTTTTTAAATCAACAGTTTTCTAATAATAAGCATTTTTATAAAGAAATAACAATTCTATATTGTTATTTACTCTTTAAACTATACAATAAATAATTCTGATCCTAGTTTTTGCACAGGGATCATTTGTGGAAACGGTGACATGGCTGCCGAGCATCAGTATGATGGGATCTGTAACAACCATGTCACACCCGTCCACTGCCACATTTTGTGTTTTTGTGTCAGCTGTTATTGTTTTAGATCCACAATACTAACATTTATGAATAAGAGGAGAATTAGCAATAGTAAGTATATAAGTTTATTACTAATAAAGTACTGGTACTGACCAGAGCATCATGGGTAATGTCATGTCCGTCCACCAGCAAAAGTTTTCACATACACGTGCTATTCAAAATCCAATATTTCTGAAAATATAGCTTCCACTGTCAAATAATATCAGTAGTCTGTGTACAAATGTATTAGCATTATTTCAACACAGTTCTTTGCATTTCTTACAACTTTTTTTTTTTTTTTTTTGACAAAAATGGCCACTCATTTGACCCCCTGAGTAAATTTTAGCCGTTATGTTTCTTTGACTGTAGGAAAGATTATTCCTGGCTCTGCAGTGCTCGTCTTCGACATCCACGTCATAGATTTCCACAACCCCAAAGACCCAGTGGAGATCAAGATTACCCACAAACCACAACAATGTGATCTGACCAGTGAAGCTGACGATTTGATTCAGTATCGTTATAACTGCTCCCTGATGGATGGCACCCTGCTGTACTCCTCGTGAGCGCCCTCTGCTGTTCCTTCTTCTTGGTTCCGTCCTCGTCTTTTCACTTCATGCATGTAATCGTCTCTGGCTCCTCGTCTGACAGATTTGGGCCCTGAAGCGCAGATATTCCGTTTATGTATCCATGGCAACAGCACGTACTCCTGCATGGCTTGAGGTTTTGGAACAAAGAAAATAATTTTATCCTGGGTGTTTTTATTCCATTTTTTTAAGTGTGTCCTGTATCTTTTTTTTTTTCCAGGGACCAGTACGATTCACCTTCCACCACAACACTTGGAACCAACTCAGTGATCTTGGGTTTGGAAGAGGGCTTGAGTGGCATGTGTGTTGGTGAAAGGAGGGAAGTTATTATTCCACCACACTGGGCACATGGTGAAAATGGAGGTAAGTCAACAGGACAGGTCCATATCATGGCAGAACATGAAGACCTTGTCTGTTCACGTTTCTCTTTTCTCCTATCGTGGCATCTGTAGCTGCAGGAGTTCCAAAAAGTGCAGTGCTGTTCTTTGAGCTGGAATTGGTGGATCTGCAAAAGGGGGTGCCTCAGGGCTACATGTTTGTGTGGCTGGGAGACGGACCTGATCCACTTTTTCCTGCTATGGACCTCAATGGTGACAAAAAGGTTCCACTTGAGGAGGTAAGAGGACACATTAGGTCGAGTTTAGTCTGCAAGTCTTTGTGCTCAAGTCAGATATTATTGCTAAGGGGTTTTTGTTGGATTTTCAGATAATTTTTGTGAGACAAATTCTGGTTGTGATATAAATTGACATGACTATTCGTCCAAAGAACTTAAACGCAATAGTTTAAGTCAGGGGTGTCCAACTCATTTTAGTCCAGGGACCACATTCAGTCCAATTTGATCTCAAGTGTGCCAGACCATTAAAATAACAGCATAATAACCTATAAATAATGACAACTCCAAGTTTTTCTTTGTTTTAGTGCTAAAAAAAACACTAATTTATGAAAATATTTACATTTACAAACTATCCTTACACAAAAAAGATGTGAATTACCAGAAAAACTTAAATTTCTTAAGAAAAATAAGTGAAATTTTAACAATATTATGCATCAACGTATGATTTGTACATGTGCATTACACACAATGTTACAAAAATATTTGGTAATAAGCAGAACATTGTTAAAATTTAGAACTAAAATAATTTCTACAATACTATGTGTTAGCTTATTATTAATACAACTTGCAGATCAGATCTACAAATGCACAAAACATTTAGCAACAGCCAAAATATTGTTAAACTTGCACTTTATTTTCACGTTGTTCACATTTTTATTACCTCCACCAAGGAACGGCGGAGGTTATGTTTTCATCTGGGTTTGTGTGTTTGGCTGTTAGCAAGATAACTCAAAAAGTTATGGACAGATTTGGATGAAATTTTCAGAAAATGTTGATAGTGGCACAAGGAACAAATTATTAAATTTTGGTGGTGGTGGGGGGTGTGAAATGCTTTAGCAGAGGTCTGCGCTCTCCGAGTGCTTTTCTAGTTGTTTGTTATTCTTTTACTTGAGATCACATTGGACTGAATGTGACCCCTGAACTTAAACGAGTTCAACACAGTGTCATTTTTGTACCGCGGGCCAGATTGGAACCTTTGGAAGGCCGGTTTTGGTCTACAGGCTGCATGTTTAAGTGATTAACTGGCAGTTTAATTTTAGAGTATAGGCGTAACATCCTTCTAATAGTGCACTTCCATCTGTTTTTCAGTTTTCAGATTTCATCATGCTCCAGGTTAAAGAGGGCAAAGGTCGTCTTCGGCCTGGAGTGGACACCGACAGCATTATTAAGGACATGTTCAATAACCAGGATGTCAATAAAGATGGAAAGATTGTGGAAGAAGAACTGAAACCTGCATCTGAGGAGCCACAACAAGCAAGTAAAGATGAGCTGTAAAGAACATTCATATTTCAGTGGTGGAGAACAGGCATGCAGTGGCTGGGGTTATGCCATTATCAGTCAGCAACTGTTGTGCAACTATTTTTAAAGTGTTTCAGATACTGGAAACAGAAAGTGTTCAGCCTTTATTGAAGGCGGTCTCTTTACTAGGTTTTGTTGAAATATATCAAATTCATTTAATTTCTGAAGGTCTGTTTTATTCAAGAGGTTGACTTGTCATATTGGGAAAGTCATAGGTGTTACTGACAGTGACAATGAGGTAACATTCAGAATAACACTATAAAACTCAATAAGATGAATGTAACTCATCTGTTAAAGATTATCTGCATTTCAGCATGTTGTACACAGGAAACAAGGGGTTGAAAATATTAAGAAAGAAAACTGGCTGCAGAAATGTTCCTTTCAGGGGGAAAAAAAAGCCACATTCAAGAAACCTATTTGCATTAAATTGCAACTTAGCAAATGTTTGGGCTGGGCCCGTCTTCCAGAATGGACCATCTAATATAAATATAACAAATGACAACCTATTGATTGGCAATGTGCCACAGATACTTCCAATATAAAAATGATGAAACCACTGGTTGTACAGTGTATGTGAGAGTGGCTTTTTTGTACAGTAGCAGAAACTCAGTAATATAACAATAGAGTGTTTTGTGAAATCTAAAATAGTTTAATACCTTTTTTTTTTACTGTATTTTTACCTGTAAAAGGGTTAAATCAGTTCAGTGGCCTGTTTTTACTGTAGTGAATAAACAGTTTATTTCAGATGTTGAATATGTGAAACAGTAACACCTTTACACAAGATGACAAACATAAAAATACAGGACTGTAAAGAGAGCTCAATGAACAACAGCCAAAGTCTGTTATTCTCAAAATGTTTTACAGGGTTTTAAGGTTATTTTAATAAACTACTAATTAGTAATTAAAATAGAATACTTTAAGAAATGCTGTATATGAGGCAGCAATCTGGTTCTCATAAATGTTTAATAAAACCTAGTTGTCAGTTTAATGTTTAGTAGCACCGTAGTGTTCCAGAACCAGTTGTCATATAAAATACATCCTGTGTGACAATACAGCTACAAATCCAAATTAAGTGACTTTTTCAACAAAATAGAACAAGGCCAAACATGTTTTTAAAAGGTGCGGTTTGAGGTTAAAACCAGCTGTTGAGGAGCTTTATTGTAATGAGTTGGAGAACAGTTTCAGACTCAATAATATGTGAAATCCTGTTGTGCGTTTTTCTTTCCCTTTGTTGTAACATCTTCATAAACTGACAAAACCATCTGTCCCCCAAGCATATTATTAAAAAAAAAACACCCATAACCACATGCACACTTTCCATGCTGCACAGTGCAAGTTGTGTGAGACCTTTGACCCCCATCACATACAGTTTAGTCCAATAGCAGGATTACCTTAAACATGAGAGGAAGGCAAATGGACAAAGAGGTGACATGCTGATGTGAGGTTTGCTTTGTTTGTTTTTCCTGGAGTGGATATGTTAAAGTCTGGCGCCCAGACTGATTCTGTTACTTTTAGTAAAATAACAAAAAAAAAAAAAAAAGAACATGAAACATTCTTAGCTGGTTGTGAATAAGCCTTTGACTGGCACTTTTCTGAGTGGAGGCCTCCTCAGGTGATGGCACTGTAACGTCCAATACGAAACCATTTCAGTTACTTATTGCCAGTGAGGTAGAGAAGTACAGCGTTGGGGACTTCTAAGGTCTCATCCTTTACCAACACAATGTCATATGAGTCCAAATATGACTGCTTCCTCTCCTCCACCTAAAAGAAATAAAACATAGACAAGAGGAGCGCACATGAAATAAAAAGTTGAATTTTTATATTTGCAGTGAGACAATTTTAAAGTCAAGCCCATATTCCACTATTATTCAAATACGTGATAAAATGTCTAATTTGATGTGGATCATATGAACATTATCTTCAATTCAGCATTTCCAATTAGCCTGATTACTATCTGCATACCCTACATTCTAAAGGAGAGTTATTTGTACATTGTGCAATCAGAATATGCATGTTATTTGGTGTTTTTATTATCGTTTCTAGTTCACAGCCACTTGCCTGATTATGGTCAGCTCTCTGTGTTGTACACAACCTGATGAGTCAACTGTTTCTGAGGCTTAAGTAGAAAATATAAGGCCAAAGGAGAAACTTTTTTATGTTTAATGACAGACATGGATATAATCAGGTTTTCAGATACATATGAAAAGAAAGTGGTTTAAGGAACGAAAAACTAAAGCTGTGTTTACATTGGACATAAGTGGAAAATTTTGAAAAACGTTTATCACAAAGATGCAAAATGGCATAAGTCCAATCACTCCCAGGTTTTTTTTTTATGGTCATGTAAATGAGCTGAGTGAGTTTTTCTCTATCACTAGTGGCTTTTCCATTGGACATCTGTGCAAAACTTTACTGATATTTACTAAATGTTGAAAAAACGGGAAGTGGGTATCTTCAGTTTTTCCATTAAATCACAAATGCGATGATTTGTTTATTTTTTATCGCAAGATGACACAAGTAGTCATTCCATAAACATGGTGATGAACATAAATAACACGTTGATTTACAGACATATTCATAATTATTATTATTATTATAATAATATATTACCCCTCTTTTCCGTAGTAAATTAAAAAATGATTTGATATCCTGTTGTGTCCACACAATGTTTCTTTTAAAACTATTCTTCGCTTGTTGTAACGTCTGTCAACAGCCATTTTTTATTCATGCGACTCTAGTTGTGGAAAAAGGTCTTTCCATTGCAGTTTTGCATGATATACTAATACTAATTTCACTACATCTTGCCAGTGCAGAAACTTTTCATCGAAAAACGAGTTTTGGTGAAATTGTCATTTTTCCATTGGGCAAATTTTTATGTGCAAGTTATATTTGCGTAATTTGAGGGTCAATGGAAAAGCACTACTCGCATCTATCATCTGTATCTATGGTCAAAAGCCAAAACAGTCATATTGTCAAATCAATTATGAATCTGTAACTGCCCTGCATTTTCAATGACAGATTACAAGAAAACAGATACCGACTGTTCTATCCTAGCTCTTTAATGAACATAAATGTGTGTGTTTTAGTTACCTTATCATTAAGAAAGCCAATCTTGAGGATGTTCTCCATGTCCTGTACTCCATCGGCCATGGTCAGATCTCCTAGTGAGTCTCCAAGCAGCAGCACATTGGGTCGTGTCCTCAGCTCCTGGAAATGGCCGGTGTTGAGCAGAGCGCCTTCTCTTTTATTATAGATGTGGATCAGCTCTCCTTTAAAGGCCTTCAACACTCCCTGAGTAACACATCAAGAATCAGACATTACCCCAAACATCATTCTTTGCGTGGATGTTAAATTACAGTTTAGGGTTTTTTTTTGTTTTTGTTTTTTTTTTTGGGGGGGGGGGGGGGGGCTACTCACAGATTCATCAAAGTCCATGTAATTGGAGAAGACCTTGACATTGGAGTGGAAAACCCCAGCTTGGCGAATCACCTCTTCCAGAATGTCCCCTATGCCGGCGGAGAAGATGAGTAGAGGTATGCTGTGCTCATGCAGGTGGTTGAAGAAGAGCTGGAAACCCTCCCTATTAAAACACAATGTGATATTATTCAGTCTCTGCAACCTTTTTAATATCATGTAGATTTAGTGCATGTTTTCTCACCTCAGCCTGGCTTCAGACTCCCGAACCACTGTGGCCAGCAGGTCTTTCCTGATCCTCTGTTCTACCAGTAGGTCGTGGGCCTTTGTCCACCTAAAGTATCGCAGTTTTTAATTTAACAATTAACAATAAGGAGGTAAAGCACCTAGTTTTATTGATACTAGGTAAGTGTAAATTATTAGGTTCAATTATTTTTCATTGATATTTGCATTTTGTTCATGTTTAGTTCCTTCATGTTTAATATTTTGTTGTATGTAAAGTAGAGACGGGTAAATTTATTTGCAGAGGTGGGATTTTTTTTTTTTGTTATATTAGCAGATCTTGGTGCAAGTGACTAATATGAGGCTTCTGAACTGGAATTACTGAGTTTTGGGGAAAATAAGACTTAAAAAAAACCTCTTGAAGGGGCTTTATTTAGTATTTCTACTAAATACAAAAATGACACTACTTCTACATGGGTGAATTTGATAATAAGATTATAAAGGTATACATTTATTGTAATGTTGTCTTTTCTAAGTAGCTGTTTGTTGATCTGCTGTTCAGACTAAACTGTGACACTTCTGACCTTGATTCCAAACAGATCTTTATTGCAGCTACTGACAACACAAACTGTACAGAAAATGGAGGTGATTTGTTGTTTTACTGTGGCTGTTTTCTGTCTAAAACAAAGCTAAGCACAGCTCCAAATTAAGCTGAAGGATTTTTTTTTTCAATAAAGAAAAGATGAAAAAAAAAAAAAAAAAAAATTAAAGAAATAACCAAATAACCAAAGGCAGCTCATATGTAAACTTTTGTTTGGATGTAAATATTAGAATATGAATCAAAACATTTAAAGAGACTTTTGGATTTGTTTTAGAGTCTTATCCTTACTGTGCTCTTGCAAAATGTAACAACCTCTATTTTTGCTGGTGTTTTGATAAAACATAGCTGCAACAATGAGGAGAGTTCAGACATACAGTATGGCAGCTTTTTGAACACTAACATTCACTCACCACTCCACCATGAGGGGCAGCTTTTCCTCTATTGACCTGGATGAGTCGATCTCTATGGGGTAGTATGTGTTTAGCAGCTCCTTTAGCTAAGGGCGACATTCAGAAAATATGACAAAACATACAAGTTAAAAACATCTCTGAGGAACAGAGAGAAGACTATTAAAAGGACCCCTCAAGCTTCTATGTTCCTGCCTAGTGGAGTCAAGTCACAGATTTTGCTTCTTTGTGTTTCCATTCCTACATTCTCCCACTAGAGGGCAGTCAATCTGCACAAGGAACAACAAATAAACACTTCACCAAATAATAAAAACTATAAAATCACCCATATGTGTGGAATTTCTGACTTATTGCATTATGTTTAATTTTGCACTCCAACATGAGATATGAAAATGAAAGTCACTATATGGAATTTTACTATGGTCAATATCAAGCTAAGGAGAGAATAGTATTACTATCTCTAATAAAACATTAATATATTATTACAATGAAGTGCATAAGATAATACAGATGATAATGATGACGACAGATGCATTCTGAGACTGTTGAGCAGCGTAATCACCGGATATACAACAGACAAATATATAGTGGATAAAAAGCCTGAAATGACACATGACTGCCTTGGCGTTGTTGCGATGTATTAAACGTCCAAGTTAAAATGTCAAACAATTAATCTGTTATGTCATTCTCTGTTGTCATCTGAGTTAACGCACAAATAGTAGTTAAATATATCACCATCATAGTGACCTGTCAATGTGTATGCAACAGCTAAAAATATAAACCCTGAACACACAGAAACTTAACTGGACCTCAAAGATATTAACAGGTGCTAAAGTATATTCAGTTTACAGAGAATAATTATAATATTTTCACTACACAGTCCAGTTCCTGTAGTCTAATTTTATCAAAAATGTAAGAAACCAGGAAGTGGCAAATACTTTTTCACAGTCACTCACTTTTTACCTCACACAAATAATAAGACTGTAAATATAAGTTTCATATGATATTGCTGGTGGGTCAGAACCTTATTCTCCATAATGTTAACTCATAGTGACAGACATCCATTAAAGTGAAAATTTTTGAGGTTGTAACTTAAAAAATGTAAACTCATTAGCAGGTGCTGAAGTATATTCAGTTTATAGAGAATAATTGTGATATTTTCACTATACAATGTAGTTCCTGTAGTCTTTACCTGACAGACACTATTAACTAAAAACACAATGGGGACAGAAATACCAACAGAATTTGCTTTTCCTTACACAGGAGTGGAGGAATTTGAATGAGGTGGTTTGGTGTTGACAGACTGTAATGCAGAACTCCTAACATGAGCTGAGGAACAATAGAATGGACATGTCTTCTGCGGCTAAATATTCAATGGCACTTGCATGCCATGTGCATTTTTACTCCAATTTGTGTTTATTATATTCCATCGACTAGCACTGCCCTGACTCATAATTTCGTCTGTTTAATCAGATGCAGAAAATTCACAGCTGTGGGAACATATTGTTGAGAATTTCAAAATGAAAACAGTTGCATGTAATATGTGCAGCGCCATCACGAAAGGACCTACTCCCTGACGGAAGTCACAATAATTAACAATTAGCTAAATTGAGATGTGCAAACCTGCTGCTCTGGTGTTCTTAAATGTCTGAAGAGTAAGTGTCTACTGTTCCTGAGCGAATCTTCTGACACCTGTGTCACAGTTTGATAGTTAACGCCTTAACACCTCAACCACATCACCTGTCACTGTCTTGGAGCAAAACTTCACAGCAAATGAGGGAAAAACACAAGACTCTTCCTGTAAAACAAAGGCTCTAAATTCTGCTATTTCAGTTTCCACAGTATTTTCAGCTTGTGTCTGTGTTAGATCAAATTAGATAGCATAACCTCCTTGGCATAGGTGTAAATGACAGAAAAATGCCTCACTATGTACTTAATGTAGTTTGAGCTAATATTCTGATGGCTGTTAATACCAGAAAGGTGCAGTAAAGTCTATATGAGTAAACCACTGGGACAAACTGCCACCCTCAGCCCTGTGCGACAGCTGCATCTGTGTGTACATAGGCCTTACGTTGACACACAGTGACACGTCACCATGGACACAATGGTATACAATGCTGTGAAAAAGTATTTGACCCCCTCCTGATGTAAAGTCAAAGTCTGGACTTCAATCTGATTGAGATGCTGTGGCCTGACCTTAAACAGGCTGTTTATGCACATATGCATGTGACTGAATTAAAACAATTCTGTAAAGAAGAGTGGGACAAAATTCCTTCACAGCAATGTATAAGACCCAATGCCAGTTATCAGAAACACTTAATTTCAGTTGTTACTGCCCAGGGTAGCCCAACCAGTTATTAAGTTTAGTGGGCAATTACTTTTTCACACAGGGCTAGCTATGTTGAGTTATCTTTTTCCCTCAATAAATGAAATCATCATTTAAAAACTGTATTTTTTTTTTTTTATTCAGCAAGGTCACCATTATCTGAAACATTTAAGTGTGACAAATATGCAAAAATGTAAGAAACCAGGAAGTGGCAAATACTTTTTCACAGTCACTCACTTTTTCCCCACATAAATCATAATCATGTGAGAACTTTCATATAATATTGATAATGGGTCAGAACCTCATTCACCATAGTGTTAACTCATGGTGACAGACATCCAAAAAAGGGAAAACTGAGGTTGTAAGATTAAAAAAATACAGTATCTTCAAAGTTTTTTGTGTATCAGTTTGCCTCATACCTACCTTTTCTTTGCAATCATTGGAGATTAGTTTGCTGTTGTCAAGAATATCTGCAAATAAGCAAACACAAACGATAATATCATTACTCAAAATTAGGATCAAAACTGGTCTTTGGATACATGACAACCTCTACCTGCCAATGGACTTACTGTGACAAGTTGGACATCGTTTTCCTTCATATGCAAATCTTGTGAGGGTCATATCAAAATCTGAAATCACCTGGATTAAAAAAACAAATAAGTAAGGACACACATGTTCCATATTGCCTGTAAGAAGTGCACAGTACACAAAGTGCACAGTGTACACAAATTAAACTGTATATACCTGTAGGGTGTTGGAGCCAGACTTCTGCATAGACATCAGGATGTCCTGGACTCTCTGAGGGTCCCTCATACATACTGATGGGTTGTTTAGTTCTGGAATCTTAAATGACAAGACATGAATGAGATGAGGATGAGAATGAAGAAGGTTTGTACATGATTTATGTTAGCAAATTATTGTAGTCTTTGGTCAGGGCATGAGGAAGACTTCTCAAACATCAACCTGGATCAAAGCTTGAATCTCTAGAATACTGTTCAGATATTTAAACGCATCTGTTGTTTAGTATTTGACTCTCTTGGACAAATAGGATCTGGATAAGCGTTCAAGTAAGACTAAAAACACGGCTGATCATGGCACTAAATAAATCACTCAGTTCAGTTCACTCCAGCAAAAACCATGTACCTTCAGTTTAATCAGCTACAAGATATTTTACTGGCAACATTCAAGCGCAATGTGATAAACATGTACTGTGGAAAACATGTCATTCTGTAGCTGGGCGTAGTACTTGTTGAGTAAATAATGACCCAATTCATTTTATAGATCCAGAAGTTATTTCAGCTTATACATTACTTATTCCAAGATAATAGTAAACCATAAAAACACCACCAAATATGTAGTAGTATGTTCATTCTGGGGATAGGCTTTTTGTTTGTTTGTTTGTTTGTTTGTTTGTCTTTCCTGGCACAAGATAAATCAGATAGATTTTATTATATTGTTAAAATCTTAGAACCACAGTGAAATTGGTCTGACATTATAGGTGAGCCTAAGCCACTTTGTAATGGTTTCACAAATCAGAACATACGTTTTAATGAATCTTTTGTCTCTCTGGGATGATCTCATCCAGATTTGACCACTCTAAGTTTTTTTTTTCAAAACTTTATTAACATAATGCCGTATACAAAAGATCAACAGCAGTCAACAGTAATTAACATAACATGGAAAACAAAATGCTTGAGGTGAGGCAGGAAGAAATTAAATATACATACATAGATAGGTAAGTAAATTAAATAAATAAAGGAAAAAAAGAAAAAAAAATTACAACTTAAATTCATTACATAAGGCTTTAGTTTCCACAGCCTTAGAGTTTGTGCAAAAGTTAAGAGTGTCCAAGTAGGATTTTAAGTAGGATTGAAAGACCACAAAGTTGGGTTTCTATTTGGCAAATTTGCTTGCATGCACATGAAATTTTGCTAATAACGAAATGAGATTAAGAATAAACAGTTTCTTAACAGACAGATCATTAATAAAGAAACCAAATAAAACATTTTCAATTTTGAAGTTCAGAGAAATATCCAATTTTCTATTTAAAAAAAAAGACTGATATCACACCAAAAAAATTGACTGAAGGCACATTCCCAAAACAGATGAGCTGATGTTTCATCAGTATTGTGACAAAATGAGCAAAGAGGGTCGACATTGATTTTATACTTAACCACAGCTGAATTAACTGGATAACACCCGTGTAACAGTTTCAGAAATACCTCTCGCACCTTATTCGAGATGAAAAACTTCCTAGGTAATAACCATACTTTTTCCCAGTCCACATCAAAATATAAATTATTCCAAAAAAAGATAGAAGCCGGCTTACAAATTGTATCCCTTTGAATCTTGACCCCTCTAAGAGAGGTGGATTTAGACCAGTACCTGGCGTCATGTTTTTTTTTTTTTTTTACATTATCTCAACTAGGATAAAGGTTTAACGCCTTCTAAAATGAGGTATAAACATCACAAAGGCTTCACATAAAATAATGAATGGTAATAGAGATAAGAATAAGTCCATCTCCATTGATTTATTAATGCTAGCTAATGAGACAGGTGTTAGCATGTGGTCAGAAATCAAATAACTTCTTTCATATACACCAAACACTGTTGTTACATCCAGAATAACGTCTACTCTCTTAACATACGGTTCAGCAAGATGCATTAATAGGGAAAAACCCGTGTAGTATTTACTTTAGCTAGCCAAAATAACACTAGCTTCAGAGACTCTGTGCTAATATCCTCCCCTAGTTGGGAAGCTAGGTACGCTTAGCTAGCTAGTGTGTAAGTTCACTTCTACACAGTGCATCCTTTTATGACTCTGCGCATTTCGTAAACAGTTACTTGGAGAGAAAAACGTTACCATTTTCTTGAAACGTGTAGTCGATTCGTGTTGGTTATTGTGTCATCTGCTGTCAGTGTCCGTTAAGAAGCCACTAAGGACGACAGAATCATCTGTGTTAGCGCGGTGGCTCTGGTGCGTTCAAGTACTGGAGTAACTGTGGGGCTTTTTTCCAAATCAATTTTCAATAAAAAGAAAAACGTTTGATTTCATGTTTTTTTCTAAAAGTTATGCTTGAAAATGTTTGTGCTAGTGATCTTGTCTTTGGAAATATCAATACACCCTATAGCACACGCGCTAGCAACCATACGTTTATATTTACTTCTGTATGAATGATAACCCCAAGATGAACATTGAATGCAGCACTACTACTTGCATAACTCGAAGTGGGACGTGTTGAGTCTTCCCCCGGGGTCAAATAAGTCACATAAAGTTCCTATGTAGGTTCCCTGGTGCAGCATTACCCTTTGCAAATTGTCAGCTTTTAATTTTACCTTAATTTTTCATATCCCTTTCATGCACAGTGGTCACTCCAGTGGACAGCTCTTCTACAGCTGTTCTCTTGTATGTTCATGGGTTTTGTTGTTCTTTTCATTGTTTTTTTTTTTTTTACACACATCTTTATTAAAGTTTTAAGACACTACATATCTTTTCTGACATGAATTGGTAACATTATGTAGATCTCTCCTGAGCAAAAATCCCCCAGAATCCCAAGCCCTCTCCATAGTTTCCTCACAATTTATCAGTAAATACATGTTTCTGTGCGTCAAAAATGAAACGTGTTGTGTCCAGCTGAGTGGACATTTTTGCAACTTCATGAAAAATTGGTTCATAAGAACTTTTTGTTATTATTATTATTATTATTTTGTATGTATTTGCATTTTTTTTAATTTTTAAAATATTTTTTTATTTTTTATTTATTTTTCAGAAGAAAATTTTCAATTGCATTGTTTTTCTCATGCCTAAAGAGGAATAAAAACACACAGGAAAAAATTTTGATTAAGGTTCTCATAATTCGTGCATGAAAGGGATATACTACTTCTACTTTAGTCCTTGTTACTATAACTAGTGTTTACTTGTACACAATGAAGGAATTACTTATATAGTATGTTGAGCTACTGGTCAAATAAAATCATCACAAGGGTTAAATAAAAGTGTATTTTACCTTTTCTCAAATGGTTTTGTAAAAGCAGTGTAGTGATCTCAAATTCTACAAATGTTCAGAATAAATACTTATCAACAGAGCTGCACAATTAATACAATTATTTTACAATTCATGTCAGTAAATGCTATTATACATTTGTACACTTCTTGTTGTGCATTTTCTTGAAAACCAAGCTAGTGTGATGTTTCCACATGTTGCAGCACAATTGAATGAAATTATCCTAGTTTACATGGATTTTTGATGAAAATGAATGAATCTTTTTATATTTAGCATCACTTTACTTTTCATTGTTGTCATTAAAGGTGGCATTAACTTTCAAAGGCAACATCAAATAATACATCATATGAACAGCCATTTCTCTTACAAAACAACTTTAATTGCAAGTGATGACAATAACATTTCTTACATCCAATTTAAGGACATAATGTCAGACTATCACATGCAAAGCAAAGTACATAGCTTATTCCACTTGATATTTGCAGTGCTATTTAATTTGGTCATAAAGTGGAAATGAATATCATTTCTGCGCTCTGTAACCTTTATGCTGTAAAAGGCGCTGCACGGGCAGTAGGAATTTCTTAATGTCAGCTACATCTCATTCTCACAACATTCCCTTTGAATCGGATTCAGTTTCAATTCATTTCTAGGTATCTTTGGAGGGCAAAAGGGTCCACGGAACAACATAGCAGATCTCTAATATACACCCATCTGGTAGTGAATTACAATAACACAGGACTTTACAAGACATTTAATGTGGGGAAACAAAGCTACAAATAAAGACATGTTTAAGTTATTGGTCTGAAGCCGGATAAAACGAAGCATTCCCAAATACAATCACCCTGTCTGATACAAAACAAATGAATAAGCGTCAAGTCAAAGTGCAGTGGCAACGTAAATCCTTATGCTTCTGTAAGACTTTACAAACAATTAGCTGTCACAAAGTGCAGTTAGAAAGAAGCCATTGCCATTTGTTGGAGAAACACATACTCCCACAAGCACACTTCTACACATTTTATATAAGCATCTTTCTTGAATGAGGAGGAACACACTGAGGAATAACTTGCCAAAGTGCAAATGAAAGGAATAACTGAGCCATTGCCTATGATTAGTGCTTGATGCAATGGCCAAATAGAGTATTTTAGTATTAATGTAATTCATAGGAATGATTTCATTACATCGTTTCACTTTTCTTTTTTTTTTTTATGCGTCTTGTCTGGAAATTACAATCCTCCCACTTCGTCCTGTAAGAAAACTAAACAAAGTCCACTCGAGCATTACATGAACAAGTAGAATTACAGAAATATTCTCTGTACAAGCGTTGTAGTGAAACCGCTGAGTCTAAAAGCAAACTAGTCTACAGGAATTTAAAGATAACAGCCTCTCTGGAACGATTTCTATTTAGGTCTTAAGGCTGCAAAGTAACAAGCAGAGCCATTCTACAATAACAGAGCAATAATATTATGATATAGAGTTTGACTCTTGCATGAAGAGATTGTCACAGTGTTACTATGGAATGAAACTTCATTAAGTGTAAGAATTAAATGAGAGAATGTGGTTATACTAATGTCACACAGTCCTCCCAACACAGGCGTAAAATAACGGAATGTAAAATATTAATATAAATGTTTACATATATAGCTTTTATGTACAAACAGAAAATCGTCATCTTGACCAACATGACTAAAGGATATTCAGTTGTTGGCTGCTATATAACACTCTTATTCACATGTTTACATTTGCCATATCCCCCCACACAGACCACCAGCTGGTCAGTGAGCGCCTGCCCACACATTTCATGGCTTTCAACAAACAGCAGCTAACACAACACAACAGGAAACCCGATGGCACAGAGTTCAGTTTGATGAAAACCAGGTATGAATGTAACACAAGACCTGCTGCAGCATCTTTTACATGAGTGGCGGTCAGAGGTGACGACTAGAATGAAATGGTGGCTGTGTAGTTCTAGGATGGAGCAGACATGTCACTTGCTCAGCACTCGATCTGCGACTGGAGCTGCCTGCGCAGGGTGAGGGTGCGCCGGTGAAGCTGCTGCATCTGCTGCATGCGGTCTCGCTGACGGGCCAGGTTCTGGGGCATGGGGTAGCGCTGGCAGCCGTACAGGAAGCGGTAGGGGATGCGAACGTGGCAGGCGGTGGCTCGGCAGCGAGGCTGAGGCATCGGAGGAAGGAGCATCCAGCGCTTTCTCTCGGCGCAGTAGCGGTAGGCCTCCTTGCGGTACTGCTTGTCCACGTCGTCGCTGTTCTTCCAGCCTCCGATGATGAAGACGTCCTCGTCAAAGTGGCAAATGGCAGCTCCTTCGATACTGGTGACCTCTGGTGGGAGACTCTCCAGGATCTCATCAGATATACGCACACTGATCTTCTGTCTGGCAACCTCATCCCGCACTGTGTAGCTTTTAGGGCAGCAAGAAGCCGTGTGGTAGAAGTTTGTGGAGGCCACAGCCATCTGGAAAATGCAATAGTTGTCAATAAGCGGTAAGGAGTCGACATCCTGCCACTGGCGACTCTCTGTGTCATAGCGAGTGGTCACAGTCTTCAGTCCGTCCTCATTATCCGTGTCAACAGGTGTGCGTGCTGTAACGTACACGTAGCGGTCTTCCACGCTCACTGCCTTCACATCCCGCAGGATCTTGGGAGCAGATTCCAGATTGTGCCACTTGTCCTGTTCAGGTTCATACACGCTGACGTCTTTGAAACCCGGGCTGAAGTTTCCGTGGCCGCCGATGCTGTACAAGATATCCTTAATGCAAGTGAGGCCAAAGGAGTGCTTGCGTGTGGTCAGGTTGCTCACCTGTTCCCAGGTGTTGCGATTGGGATTGTAACGTTCGACTGTCTTAGCAAAGCCAGGCTCCATAGACCCGGCTACGTACACGTGGGATTCAGTAGCAGCGATGGCGTGGCCGTCCAGGTGGTTGTGTATGTGTGGCAGGTTGACCCAGCGATCCTCGTATATGAAGTAGCCCACACACTCGCTCAGGTAGTCTCCTCCTTCTGAAACCCCTCCCACTACCATGATAACGTCCATGTTCTGGCCAAAACGTGGCTGAAAGGAGGCCATGTGTGAAGACCAGAACTCCATGTCAGCTGACTTCAGGTTCTCAAAGCGGATGGCGTGCCCCTCAACGGCCTCGGACACCAGCCTGAGACAGGCCTCGTTTGCAGCCACGAGACGTTCGTTTTTCACCACCCTGGTCAGGTACGTGGGTTTTATTTGCGGCAGCCTCAAAAGACGGAAAAGCTCCTCAAAGTACCGGCTTCGCTCCTCTGGGTTCTTTTGCACCCACTTCACCACAGCTTCAAACAGCACCTCCTCGGAATCCACTGTGATCTCCGCGTCGGACAGCCAGTCACGGACCAGGTGAAAGGGCAGCGTGTAGAACTCCTCGTCCTGGATCACCTTGTGGAAGTTGCGGCGAATCATATCTGCGGCCCGTAGAGCCAGCTGGTCCAGGGTGTACATGTGAGCCAGGCTGTGCACCGCCACGCAGTTGGTCAAACTCAGCTTCTTCTTCAGAAACTCGCCACAGAAATCCTTCAGCTGCAGTAGGAGGAACCTGAACCCATGGAGGAAAAACAAAAGAGGATGTCAGAGAGAATAAGTGGAACTAGGTAATACTATTTGACATGACTGGTTAGGTTCACGTACTGCATTACTTCCACTTCACTACATCTTAGAGGCAAATGCACTTCTTACTCCAATACATTTGTCTGGCAGCTTTAGTTAGCAAGTACCTTTCAGATTAGGATTTTACACAATGAATAATATAAATACAACACATTATTAAGGATTACACCACTAGTTTAGAACCATTTTGTCCTCTGTCGTCTATCAAAAAACTTGGAGTCAGACATACATTCCTATTCCTAAGGTGCAAATCATACAATATGTTACCAAAAATGAAAGTTGAGAGTAAAAGTCTAAAAACTAGAACAGATTCATATTTCAGAACTTTGTTTTTTCTTCATTTTCCTCCTATTAATCACATCATGAGCTCTCAGTTTTAGCAAACTTCCCTCTAAATAAAACTGGATATAAAATAGTTCCACTTTCAGTAACAGATGCTTCACTATTAATATTCTAATGTAAAATAATCCGTTAAAGTTAAATTAAACTACTACTCATACTTCAGTGCTTTATCTACATGTTGCTGCCATCATAACTCTTCTTTTACTAAAGTAGGACTTGGACATGTAATATATTATTTCTACACTGGTTCATTTACTTAACCAAAGGATCTGTGTAATTTTCCACCCATGTGTAAATCATTGTAGTACTGATTTCTGCAAATACACCACACAAGCCCTATTCTTTGACTCACAGAATGTCTCTTTAAAACAGGGGTGTCAAACATACAGCTGGCAGGTCAAAACCAGCCCACCAAAGAGTCCAATCCGGCCCATGGGATGAATTTGTAAAATGCAAAAATTACACTGAATATATTAACAATTAAGGGTGTCAAAATCATTTTAGTTCAGAGGTCGATCTCAGGTGGGCCAGACCAGTACAATACTATCACAATAACCTATTTTCTCTTTGTTTTAGTGTAAACCAGTAAAACTAGTTTAGATTAGTTTATTGTATCGTGGACAATCCCAATTAACTAACTGTATCAATAACAGTAAAAAAGGGCAGCTTTAGCCAACATGGCTAGTATCCTGCTGTAGTCCGTGGTATGATGACAATAGGCACCCTAAAAAAAACAATATATTACAGCACATTAATTTAAAGAGAGAGTTAAGACTGCTAAGAGACAAGATAAATCAATATAGATAAAAAGATGAAAGAGAAGAGTGAAACATCAGTACAAAACAGAGACAGCACATACAATCCAAACACACAAAAGCAGCACATACAATATAATTACACACAATACATCAGCACATAATCACAGACAGGGATGCAAACAGACATCACATATGGACATGAAATATGGACTACTTGAAAATTTTTACATTTACAACCTATTCTTTCACAAGAATGTGAATGACCTGAACAACTATGAACAACCTGGAATGTCTTAAAAGACCTATGTGCAATTTTAACCATATTATTCCTGTTACTAAACACTTTGTGCATTTGTAGACCCACTGTGATCTGTAAATGATAAACTGAGGCATAATATTATTAAAATGGCACTTATTTTCCTTCATATATTTCAGGTTGTTCACAGTTATTCATATATTTTAAAGGACAGGTTGTCGATATAAATTTAGTAGCATATGTGTATTAATATTTTATTCTGAAGCCTTGCACATTCCTACTTTTTCATACTACTGTGGATTTTTTTTTCTTACACAGTCCCTTTTGCACTAAGTGTTTTGCTGATAAATTGAACTGAGCTGCTATACTGATTTTCATTGTTCCTGTTACAGTGACAATAAAGGTCTATTCTTCTCTAAACATCTTTATAATGTAATTCTACTTTTTTGACCAGTCATGACAAAACTGTGATATTAGACAAGCCTCAACTCTGACTATGTTGAATTTTACAGATGATCCTTCATCCCCACAGCATCAGACTGAACAACACTTCAGTCAGTGGAAGACAGACTGTACTGTAGATAATTCATTGATAACTTGCTTTGACTTTATCTTTATTCTTCTTTTCTTGAGCTGAAAGTGAATGACAGGCCTGAATACGAAGCATTATGAAAACAGAAATAGCCTGAATAGATACTGTAGCGGCTATTTGTTATCAAAATTAAATCAACTTAAAAGTGAATGAACTTAAGACTTTAATATAATTCAAATAACCACTAGATGTATCATGGGTTTGTGGTTTATGCAGTCAAAAACACAATGTAGAGTATATATACTAACCTTAATGTCAACTTGGCCACTAACCCACTGTTGTGTTTTGGTCTGTCTGTTTTTTGTCTTCTTGTGCTGTATGTAAAGCTGCTGAATACTTGAATTTCCCTTGGGATTAATAAAGTATCTATCTATCTATCTATCTATCTATCTATCTATCTATGTGGCCCGGGGGCAAAATCCGGCCCGCCAAAGGGTCCAGTCCGGCCCTTGGGATGAATGTGTGAAATGCAAAAATTACACTAAAATATGAACAATCCTTTTAGCTCAGGTTCCACATTCGGACCAATTCAATCTCAAGTGGGCAGGACCAGTCAAATACTATCATAACATATAAATAATGACAACTCTAAACTTTTCCCTTTGTAAATGTAAATATTTTCATGTATTTACACAAAAACAAAACATAATTTTGCAAAAAATGTAAATAACCTGAACAAATATGAACAACCTGAAATGTCTTAAGAGAAGTAAGTACAATTTTAACAAGATTCTGCCTGTTATTAAATATTTTGTGTGTTCGTAGATCCACTGTGATCTATAAGTTATAACGTACATGTGTAAATGATAAACTGAGGCACAATATTGTTAAATTTACACTTATTTTTTCAGTCTGTTCATGTTATTCAGATCTTTTGAAAAGATAGTTTGCAGATGTAAAACTTTTCATAAAGTAAATCAACTTTTTTTGCTCTAAAACATAGAGAAGAGTTTGGGGATGACATTATTTATATACTATTATGTTATTATTTTACTGGTTCGGCCCACTGCAGATCAAATTTGGCTGAATGTGGCCCCTGAACTAAAATGAGTTTGACACCCCGGATCCATCCATCCACTTGAGGTCCATATATCAGGCTGTATGTATTGTGACCCCTGTTTTACCCCAATCCCAGGCTGTCATTCCCCTGTAAACATGTCCTACCTGTCCGCCAGCTCCAGTACTTCATGCACATTGCAGGTGCTGACTCGTATTTCTCCGGTGTACATGTACTGGATGACGCTCTCCACCGTCTCCGGGTCCGGCCCCAGCTCGGAGCTCCACTCTTTCATCTCGACCCGTCCGGAAATGGACTCGGAGAACTGTCCTCCCAGCAGAGGGGTGAAGTAGTCTGTGGCCGCGGCCAGGACGGACCTGTGGGCTGAGAACTCGCAGGTCTGGACGCTCCCGGACGCGGCCCCGCTGCTGAAGGCCAGCGTCACGTCGCAGAACAAGCCCTGCTTCCTCTGCTCGTTCTGCCGCCGAGACAGCTCCGAGCAGTGGGAGGACGAGGTGAAGTCCTCGGCCTCTTCCGCGTCCCCGTCCCCGGCCAGAGCGCTCGGTGTACCGGTACCGCCGCCGCTCCCGCCGCTCCTGGAGGAGTCCTCCGGGTTAGGGGCCGCCGCTGCCATTCTGCTGCCGGAGCTGGAGGAGAGCAGAGGAGGGAAATGAAGTAAACTAGAGAAGGAAAGGAGGCGACATACGCAGCCACACATACATGAAGTCAACACCGAGGACGACGGCGAAGCGCGTTTCCGATTGGTACGTGCTACGACGTCGACGGAGCATGCGCACAACCACACTCACCGATTTATTCTATTTTACTTGATTTTATTTTAGTTTAGTGTAGTTTAGTTTATTTCAGTTCAGTTTCGTTTATAAATTTTATAGATCTTATTTTATATTTTATTTTAGTTAAAATAGTACTAAGAAAAAAAATTGCGTAGAATAGAATAGAATAGAATAGAATCACACAAGCTTGGATAGAATAGAATAGAATAGAATAGAATCGCACAAGCTTGGATAGAACGGAATTGCATTAGATAGAATAGAATAGAATAGAATAGAATAGAATAGAATAGAATAGAATTTATTTTGTTCATGGTTGTGCATTTCATCAGTAAACATTCAGTAGTCATCAAGTAAACAAACATGTACACACCCATGCTCCAAAAGGAGCAGGATGAAGAAAATCTTATATTTCCTGCCCCCTTCTAAATAATAATAACCTTAATGGTTAGCCATACACAACTAGCTATAAAATCATACTGTATAAAGTCAGACAAACCAAACTAAATACATCCACAGATAGAACAAAATGAATACAAAACCAACTGCAAAACTACATGTCCAGAAAGTACAAAACATAGGTAAATACATACCTGATGAAATGATGCAAAAACATTATACCAGACCAAAATAAGTAAATAATTATGTCACAAGACGCAAAACAAATATGAAGCAAAATGTAAAACTTATAACTGTTCATATAATTTCATTGTTCTGTCTTTATACACTAGAATAGAATAGAATTAAATTAGATTAAGATAAAATAGAACAATATTAAATAGAACAGAATAAAACTCCATAGACTAGACTACAATACAATAGAATAGAGTAGAATGCCTTTCCCACTGCACAACTGAACATTAAAATTTCAACTCCTTCCAATGTTGTGCAGAAAAGGTAAAACACAAGATAAAAATGAAAATATATTTTTTTAAAAAGATAAAACCCATACACACATACATGCAAATGCATACACATGTTTTTCACATATGCATAAACCACTGGTTAGCAGCAGTGGTAAAAGGAGGATAGTGATGATGTTGTTCTTTTAAGCTCATAAAAAACACAGTTATGGCATATTTTACAATAAAAACATTCACCACTAGAGAGAAAATCAATTATAGTGTTATGAATCTTAAAAGGCCCAAGCATATCCAGTATAGGCTGAAAATGAAGCTAAAAGGGGATTTTTGGACAAAGCTAGACACTAACAATAGCAATATGTAATTTATCAGTTTTGGACTTATGTCTGTGCATGCTTTCTAATGAAAATTCATGTCCGGACTATCACAGCCCCATGATGCAATGCTTTAAAGCATACCCCTCAAACACAGTGATACAATATTATGCACAGGCAAGTAAGAAAAACATAGCAAGAACAAGAAGAAGGGAATACAGCTTAAAATAATAGGTGATTAAAACAAGGATGAATGTATGCATAATATGTATGTATAATATTTAAAATAGTGATCTGAAAACCTACCTTTTGACTGCACCTTTCACATGCACTGTCTGGTTATTCATGTGACTGGATCGAATGAGGAACCAACTTCAGCGTGGTAAACACAGACAGCATCACGGACATGCGCAGTAGGTGAAAGGCGTCACCGTGTCTTTGATGACGTTAGTGCTGAGCTCTGCACATGTGCCCTGAAGGCCCAAAAAGGTCCACCATCCACACACCCCACAGCACTTAGTTAAATGAACACTTTGAATATTTACTCATTACATTATCAAGGACGTATAAAATAAAATAAAATAAAATAAGCACCATTTTTATTTTTCTATGCATCTTTAGTGACTTTCATCGCACCTGTTTAAGCACAATACATGCAATTTCTAGTGCTTAGTAAGTCTAATTCCTTTTCATTTGTGCACCTAATTGTGATAATTAAACAGTTGCACACATTTGATTTGTAATAAATGGTCAGATGTAATTTAATGGCTCTGCCACATTTAGGTGTGCCACTACAAGATTCAGTTAAACCAGATGCACAGGCTTTACCAGAATAAAATGATCCTGCCAAGTACATCCAAATGCAAAAACAAAGAGAGAATAACCACTCACGTTTGATATAATAGTCTTAATTATACAATTAAGTGTCAAAATAATGAGATGTGGTTTTGATAGATTTAAGCTTTTGTAAAATGTGTGTTTCTAACATGAGTGAGCAAAAATTCCAAACAAGATTTCAATCATTTTGTATGATCACTATCTCAAATGTATACAGGTGTAAAATATGAATGATTCAATATTATTGGCACTAAAAACAAGAACAAGCATCACACTGTGGAAATGCATCAGCTTAATTACATTCTATTTTACCCAGCTACACACTTGTCAACATACATTGCTTTATTATTCATTAGTACAGAGGCACATTGAGTTCACATTGAAACAGTTTAAAACAAAGCGACGACACAGACGAGCTTCAATTACACTAGAGAAAAGAAAAAAAAAACAGCCCCAATCTGCTTCGGTAGAGAAAGCAAGTACCACTTGTTATTAGCGACTCCTCCAGTTAAATCCTCTAAGGAAACACTCCCATTATTCGCTCGCAGACACACAATTTTCTGGGGACATAAAATGGCAGCAGATGCCAGGAAAGACTCATAAAATGGTCCCATTGGTCACAGATAGCGGTCTGCTTCTCATTTTACCACGGTGTCAAAAACAGCACAGAAAATTATACTTTTATGTTCTTGTACCACTTATATTTTACTATGTAAACTCATACATAAATAAAGCTCTGATCTACAGTGTGTTCTCGTTATATATGTTATTATTGCACTACAACTATTGTATCCCATGATTCTCAAGTGGCACAAGGAATATAGAGCTGCACACAGACACAACATGCTTGATTAATACAACAATGATGTAATATTTCAGGATAAACAAAAATACTTCACTGTTGTAGCCAAGAAAATAGACACAAGTTGAATAATCCAGTTTAACTCCCTCATATGTACCTGATTGATCATCACCTTTCCCCACTGATTCACAAAACATAATTTTCCCAAAGTAAAAACATCTCTACACTGCTAAAAGTTGATATTTACATTTATATTAATAGTAACATCTTCCTATATTGTGTCACTAGTTGTGGGTGACGGGTCACAGTATGGGCGGAGGATTGATGGCCAAGGGGGGGAGGGGATATTCTAGGGAAAATGGGCGTGGCACTCTGTGGTTTTCGTCCATCCGTTTACATAGACATGTGTTCTGGAAGCACGTAGGAGATATCGTCCCATGGGTGGCGGTACAGACCCTGCCTCAGCCTCTTCTGGTCCAAGTAGTGTCCTTAAAAAGAAAAAAAATTAAAATAAGTTGATTTAAACAGTAGGAAATGGTGCAGGAGGGGGGCTGGTGGACAGTATGTATATATGTTTGTGTTTATGTACATGCTCTAAGTGCATGTATATATGTGTATAAGAATTGTGGGGGTGCTTGGGGAGGGGGCTGCCTTTTTAAGTTGTGTTTTTTTTTTGTTTTTTTTTTTTTTTTTCCTGTTTGTAAATGACTGAAAATATGATAAAATCAATAAAAACTTAAATGACAATAAACAGTAGGAGATATTCCACCTGGTGAATATTATCACCAATTATATCTGCATTCATTAATTATCTGTCCTGAAAACAGCATATTCTTTTTGATTTTATCCTTATTCCATCTTAAATATTAGCAATTTGGCCAAAATATCACCTCTTATAAAATGTAGGTGTGTTAAAACCTGTACAGATGCAGTGTTTACATTAATTTCCTAAACTGTGGTCGCCTAATTTGTCCTGCAGGAGTTTCATAATTAATCAAAAATGTATTTACACTCCAACATAACTCATAAGTACCTGTGTAAATCAGATTCACAGGACATCGGAAAAGACAAACTCGCTGCTGCTGGACATTAATTCTATGTCGTTATTTCCTCTTCAGCAATAAAATATGTTACACAAACTGCAGTTAATGCAGCATAAACCTGAACATTTAAGGGAGGACAGACGCTAAGGACTATAAATTGAACGAAATAAAGTCACTAGCACCATAAACTTTGCCAGTGACATTTATGCTACAAACCCCGTTGCGACATTTCCGATAAAATATCATAATTACACTGATAAACAGATAATTGAAAATGAATAGTAGCTCAGTAGGAAAGTCCTAAAAATGCAATTATTTAATTTTTAATGGCATGATCTGTTTGATCCCACTGTAAAATAGATCAGATAGATATGATTGATTGTTTGATTTATTGATTGATTGACTGTGATCTAATATTGCGAGATAACCTGGCAGGAATAGGCAGAATAGAGTTGCAGCCTTTCAGGGAAAATAATAGCTCAAAAAATAAAAACTTAACTTAAAATCACCTAGATTTTTGCTGTTAATTTAATGTTCAGATTCACATTTAGAAATAACTTTACTGTTGATATTAAGTAAGAGATATTTATTTAGTGATTGATTGCTTTATTTAGGCATTTATTACATAGACGTTCAGTAATCTAGTTTCTAGTTAAGTCAAAAATAGTTAACTTCTAACAGCGTTTGATTTTTCTTTTTTTTTTTTTTTTTTAGAGACTATTGTTCTTATATTTACCTGTAAAATGCCACTACTGATCAAGCTCTATTCCAAATACAGTATTTTTCTGATTAAATTGTGGAATATGCTGATGTGATTTAGGACCATTCTGTGTTGTACAGGGTGGGTGAAAAGTTACGAGGCATTAGAAATTACTTATAGAATTTTTAGTATCACTGAAGTCACGAAGAAAACATTTTTTAAACAGGCAACACTAATGAGGATTTCTTATTTTCTTATTGTTTTATTTCTTATTCACGGATTCAGGAGGTTCTCAATGATATCCCAGACAACGTCCTTCAGATGGTTGTTCATTCCATCCCTGGGCATTTGAGGAAACTGTCTGAAATATGAAGATTTACTTTCATTTTCCCATGTAATAAAGAACATGTATCATTTGTTTCAATAGCTTTGCAATAGGAATATGGATTTTATTACTAATTTTTAATGACTAGTTTCTTTTCACCTACCCTGTATATATGCAGATGGTAGATTCAGAATACAGTATAAGTCTCAGCTGAGGTTTTTAATGTTAGTTTGTGACAGTTTGTAAGGCTGGAGAACAAACACAGACTTAAAAGACAAGCCCACAGAAACACACCTTTTAAAGTTTATGAGTGACTTGGATTTCATCAGGTTTTTTAATAAATGCTTAAATGTCAACCTTTGCCAACATTTTCAAAAAGGAATGAAATATGAGTGAATATTTATTTATAGGCTATATCTGCAGGATGTGGAGCATGAGTGTATTTGACATTAATCAGAGTATACACAGCTGAATATGAACGGGAATATTAGTGGAATATTTGTTTTTATTGGTCACATATCGATGGCCAAAATACAAAACCTCCTATCTGCAAATTTTTAGATTTTGAGTTTTCACATTAAATGGTGACAACAAGGATGACTCCACATTTTCAGTCCATCTGCAAGATAATCCCACCCTTTCTTATGACATGAAGGTCACCTGACAACAACAACAAAGACCATACTATAATAAAACTAAACCATCAATCAATCAATCAATCAATCAATCAATCAATCAATCAAACTTTATTTATATTGCGCCAAATCATAACAAAAGTTATCTCATGACATTTTACATGTAGAGTTGGTCAAAACAAGACTCTAAGCCAATTTACAGAAACCCAACAGAATCTTCCAGGATTCACGTTTTTTTTTTTTTGTTTCCTGAAAAAGTGATTTTTTCAGATAGGTGGTTTTGTATTTTGGCCATCGATAGGCAACTTTGCAGGATTCTGTTATAACTGCGAGTTTGATAACTTACCAATGAATCCCATGCTGCGTCCCAGGACAAAGATACCATTCAAAGCTCCAATTTCCACAAACTCATCAGCTTCATCCCTGTAATGAGCACAAAGGACAAACGATACTTGAACTGAATCCAAGTAAATCTAATCCATATTTCTAATTAAAATAAATACTAATACTAAATTACTGTGCAATGACTCGTCTCTTGTTTATTATATCATTGTAAAAATGAATGACTTTGGCTCAACAGAACTCCAAATTATGTGTGTTTTTATAAAGAATTGTTATTTTCTTTGTGTGACTGTCTCACCGTGTAAATCCACCACAAGTCCTGAGTAAGTCCACGAAGGCCACACCAATGAATCCATCCACATTTAGGATCAAGTTGGGTTTCTAAGACAACAGAGACATGTTCAAATGGATTGTGTCTGTGTTTTATAATCGCTGTGAAAGATAGTGTTCAGTGTCTTACTTTGGATGTGGTGATCTTCTCTACGTCTAGAGCGTAGTCCAGCAGCTGGGTGGACGGGAAGTGCTGCTTCACAAAGTCTTTCAGGATCTGGACTCTCATGTCAGGATTATTAATCTGTGAACAGACATTTCCTTTTGTTAAAATCCCCATAGATTTTACTCTATTTTGCCTCAGAAACATGGTCTATCTTTATCTAATGCTGTATAAGTTAAATGTTTTTATAATACATGTCAACTAAATGATCAATATGGTTAAAAGTAACGGAGAGGTCACTGTATTACTGTTGGTTATTAACCCTTAAAGACCTACAACTATTTTTGTGGCAACACTTCTTAAGCAATTTATCACTATTTATTCGGCAGTCACGGAAAAAATTAATAGACCATCAAAAGTCATCAAAAACAATGCTTATGCAACCAAATATAAACTCCTGTGTGTATCATGTGACTAAAACAGACAGAAAAGAAAACATGGAATGCCTAAAAGCACGGTTTTTGGCAGTACAATGCCATAGATATTGATTTAAGAACTGAAGTGATTTTGGTTATTATCAAGAAAACCATGGAAAATGGTTAGATATCACTTCTTAAATTAAACTCTTATGAGCTATTTTTGTTGTTATCATTATATTTGTCCAAACAAATGTACCTTTAGTTGTACCAGGCATTAAAATGAACAAGAAATTGAAGAAAACAAGGGGTGGTCTAATAATTTTTTCCGCAACTGTATCATTATCCTCTGCATTTTGCATTTTTCAGTGAAAATTAGGTATTTTCCTATATTTAACTTAGTGATCATGTAGATGTTTGTAAAAGCTCAGAGCAAATAAACAGATTATATGAAAACAGAGAAAACTGAAGAAAAGGTGACTTTTTTAGCAAAATATATCATTAATTGAACACAAAAACAAAATCTACTACCACCAATTTGTCAAACTACATGGGTTTTCATGGTCTTGGAATGGAAGAAAGTGGATCCAGAGTGCTAGATCCAAATTATAGTGCATTTATATATAGTCGCGGAAAAAATCATTACATCACCCTTGTTTTCTTCAATTTCTTGTTCGTTTTAATGCCTGGTATAACTAAAGGTACATTTATTTGGATAAATATAATGATAACAACAAAAATAGCTCATAAGAGTTTAATTTCAGAGCTGATATCCATCCATTTTTCATGGTTTTCTTGATAATAACCGAAATTACTTCAGTTCTTACATCAATATCTATGGAATTGTACTGACAAAAACAGTGCTTTTAGGCATTCCATGTTTTCTTTTCTGTCTGTTTTAGTCACATGCTACACACAGGAGTTAGTACTTGATTGCATAACCATTGTTTTTGATGACTTTTGATGGTCTAATAAGTTTTTCCGTGACTGTATTCAGAACTAACTTGCAATGTTATAATGTTTACTTAGAGGGATGGAAGTAAGGAATTTAAATTATTCTTAAAGTAAACAAGTACTTTATGTGTGCTTATACATGTACATTTTTTGAAAACTGTACATTTACTTTTACATGTTGATACTAGCTCAGAGTAAATTCAAAGGTTATTATATCAAAACAGAAAAAGCGATTTTTTTCAGCAAAACATTCTATTAACTGAAAAAAAAAAAAAAACATCTACAACTTCTGTCATTTGTCAAACTACATTGGCTTTAATGGTGAATTAACATTGAAGCAGATGATAGCATTTCCATGTTAACTACAGATCCTCTAATGGTCAAAAAAAGACGGTGTAAAGCTAAGAAACTGCATTTTACCTGAATTAAATCGCTGTATTGATAGGATTAGTGGTTCAAAAGTTATTAGACATCTTAGATTGGTAGCTGCTTTTGGTCTTTGAGGGTTAAATTAAAGACTGTTCTTTACTGCCTGTAGTAAAAACACACCCACCGACTTGACTCTGTGTCCGATGCCCATGATTAGCTTTCCGTCCTTCTTCATCTTGTTGACAAACTCCATGGGTAACATGCCGCTGTCAAACGCTTTGCTGAACTGCTTCGCTGCAGCGTCTAAAGCGCCACCAAAGCGGTCACCCTGGAAAACAGAAAGGTCACGGTGAATTGTGCAGATCAGCGAATAAAGTACATGCATTAAACAGAGCAACGTCTTACAATGGTGAGCAGGCCGGAGGTGAGGCTGGAGATGAGATCTTTTCCGGCCCGAGCACAGACGATGGTGTTATGAGCTCCAGAAACAGCCGGGCCATGATCCGCAGTCACCATCAGGCACATCTCGATGAACTGACAGGCGTAACGGGGCAACCTGAACACAGAATGACCGCACAACGCATCAGGATCCCACAGTTCAACCAGCTGGTTTAAGAGTTTATTTATCAGCAGTGACAGGTTAACACACGGACCTCCTCTGGAACCACAGCAGGCCCAGGGTTCCCCCGAGGCCGATTTCAGACTTGAAGACCTCAGTGATGGGCATGCCTGCGTAGATGAGCTCCTGACCCCTCTCATCACAGATACTGGTCATGAAGGAGGCGGGCTTACGGATCAGACCCAGCTCCTGCAGGGGAAACAGATGCATGAAGGGACAAATTAGACTGTGTGTGCTGTTTGTGTTTCGTCTCAGTCTAAAATGACAAACCAACTAGTCTTGGAATAGAAGAAAGTAAATCCAGAGTTGCAAAAAGATATACTGATGTGGCAACTTCCAAATGTGTGTGTGTTTGTTTTTTTCATTTAACCTTTTCAAAGTCATTTATCACCATTTATTCTAATATTATCCTCCTCAGTTTACATATACATCATCTAATGGCACACCTTTCACTTGTATATTATGCAGTTAATCCTCAAACACCTGGAGCTAATGATTTTCCTCAATTTTTTTTCTTCTAAAAGGGAAGTTTTTTCTTCTGCTGTAGCCTTTGTTGGTTTTTTTTGTTTGGTTTCATCCCTATATAGTATTTTTAAGGTCTTACTCTGAATTTAAGCACTTTGAGATAATCACATTATCAATATTACATGCTGTACATTGTGAATTACAATTATTGTGGACACTTGTTTTAATATATATATTTTGTTTTCATGCAAAATGTCTTTGAATATTATGAAAATTCTCCTCCTCATTATTGTTATTATTATTATTATTATTATTAAAAAGTGAATGAATACTACAATACTAACAAGACTACACAGAGAAATTTGAATTAACTACATAAACATTTGAACATCGGTGCCCCTGCTTGTCTACTTTAAATTGCACATTTAAAAAAAAATTTCATTTTTAATTATTTCATGCTGGTTCATATTAATGATTGTTGACAGTTATCATATACTTTATTGTATTTTTCTGTTTTTCTGCTGCCTTTTATAAATTCTGGTTGGATAAAAGCCTTGTAGGTATATTTACAGTTCTTTATTTTTGTATTAATGAACACTCCCTGCCAATCCTCAAACACCTGGAGGTATTTTTATGGAGACTTTTATGGAGATTTAACCTTTCCTAAGTGGTTTATCATCATTTATTATAATATCATCTTCTGCATTTTGCATTTTTCCAGTGAAAATCAGATGTTTTCCTCTATTTAATTTACTGATCATGTTGATGTTCATAGAAGCTCAGAGTAAATTCAACAGTTATTATATCAGATCAGAGAAAACAGGAAGTGACATTTTCAACCAAATATATCATTAGCTCAAAGCAAAAAATACAACCACAGCCATTTCAAACAACATGGGTTTTGATGGTCTTAGAACAGAAGAATGTGGATCCAGAGTTATATTTATGTGCATCATATCAGTGCTAGATCCAAACAAATACACCATTTCAAATAGTAGTGCAATAATATGTTCAGAAGTAACTTCCAGTTTGTTATAATGTTTACTTAGCAAGGATGGAAGTAAGGAATTTGAATTATTCTTAAAAAAAAAAAAAAAAAAAAAAAAAAGCAGTTTGTGTGCTTATACTGTGCAACTTTTGTGAAAATTCTACATTTACTTTTACATAAGTGTGCTCATTTTAATGCATTTTACATTCCTTCAATATGAATTGCATTCATTACAGGGTAAATAACATTTTAACCTAAAAATACAAAAAAAGGAATTTCAGTTACCATTTACTTTTTTCTGAGTGGATTGCAGTTTGTTTTACTGTTACACAACTTTAACGTCACAGTGATATCAGCACTTTTACATGAGTGAATTCATTTACTCTTTTTTACACATCTGTGACTCAGTGCCATACTCACTCTTGCCCAGGAATAATCCATGGGTACAGTCGGAGGAGGCACCTCCTCAGCAGGTTGGATGACTCCTTTGGCAACAAGGTCGTCATACACAGATCTGCATGGATGGAAAACACACATGACCCTACTATAGCAGGCACACAAACACTCCTGAAAGAAATATCTCAATGAATGCTAATGCTAATATGATAATTATACTTATTTAGCTTCTTAACCCTTTATGTGACTAAGGGACTATTTTTGGTCATTTCAGCATACATTACAAGACAATGAAAGCAGTTACAGTGAGGACAATGAGTCAACAATCTCAGGTCCAATGTGGTCTACAGGGTCTGTAAGGTCCACCTCTGCATGAACAGTGAGTGTACCTGCATTGTTAGGTACCATGAAGTAATGGTACTAATGTAAGAAATGATGTTCGTATCCTCAAATCCTCTTTAGCTGTAGAATATTACATCCTTATAATGAGTATCCAATCACAGGTCTTCATAGTGGCCTTCGAGTTCATACTATATTTTGTATTTTTTGTAGCAACATATCTCTCGTATTCTTGTACATTTCCAAGTTTTTTTTTGTTTCTTTGCCCTCACCTCTGTTTTTATAATGCAGTCCAAAGATTCTGCAAGAAAGACTAGAGTCTAATTGCTCCACAGATATCATATAGTTGGAAATAATTTGACAGAACATCTATTTTGTTGTTTCCGGATCATGCTCTACCACCAGCTCCACTGTATGTTGACAGGTGTCTGGATTAGCACTTATATTGTGGTAACGTTCTAAAAAGTGACGCTCTAATGTTCTAAAATATATGTTCCTTTCACCTTACATTTTTTTTCTTGAATTTTTTAAATATTTACTTCCTTTTTTCCCCCTTTTTTTTCCACTTATGGGTAAGGAACCAAATATGGTAACTTCATTGGCCTTGATTTTCTACATAACAATAAAAAATTGTGAACATTTTCTCAAAAGTAATAAAGCGTTGTTATGTCCTCCAATAACACACTAAGGCTGAAATATTGAATTTCAGGGTACTTCTACGAGTGCCCTATAAAGGGTTAACTTTAAATATAGGTGACATAAATGAACAGGAGCGCGTACTGACTTGATAACCTCTCCCAGTTCATCGAAGCTCTTGGGTACGAAGGCTCCGGCCTCCTTCAGAGCCTTGTTCTTTGCCACTGCAGTCTCAGATGCCTGATTGGCACAGGCTCCTGCATGACCAAACTGGACCTAAACAGAGAGAAAGAGTCAACATCTGTCATTATACTGCTGCTTAACTGTGCTTCAGACTCACTGAACCCCATATTTGAAGTCTTACCTCTGAAGAGAACATGGTGGCACAAGTACCGATACACCAACACACCACCGGCTTTGTGATCCTGCCTTGCTTAATGGCCTGGCAAATCTTATACTCCTCTGTGCCTCCAATCTGTACAGAGGACATATGTAGTGCATCACAACCTACCAATTACAAATACATACAGTCAGTACTGGGTCTGTTCCTCACCTCTCCTAGTACAACGATCATTTGGACTCCAGGAGTGTCCTGGTACCGCAGCACATGGTCCGTGAACACAGAGCCTGGGTATCTGCAGATGAATTAGAATTTGAAAAATCAGTCCTACATGCACTCAGATACACAGTAAAAGATAGATACCACTTCATTTTCTTACCATAATATGTACATAGTAATTATCCTTAATGTGATTCAACATCTCCTGGGGGTAGGTGTATATTTTTCTTCTAACTTTCCATTGAATCAAAAGTTGTCAACAGGTTTTACACCTAAGGAGCAACTGAGTGATTTTTTGATGTTATCAAATGCACATACAATTTAATGATTCTCCTCACCTTTTTTTTTTAAAAAGAGAAGTTTTTTTCTTCTGCTTTAGCCTTTGTTGTTTTTGTTCTGTTTGGTTTCATCCCTCTATAGTATGTTTAAGGTCTTACTCTGAATTTAAGCACTTTGAGATAATCACATTATTAATATTGCATGCTGTACATCGTGAATTACTGTTATAGTGGACACATGTTTTAATGTATATTTCATTTTTATGTAAAATGTCTTTGAATACTACAAAAATTCTTCATCTTTGTCTTTGTCGTCTTCTTATTTTTATTAATCTTATAATTTTTGTTAAAAAGTAGATGAATACAACAACACTAACATTCTAACACTAATACACAGAGAAATTTGCATTTACTACAGAAACATTTGAACATCGCTGCCCCTGCTTTTCTACTGTAAAATGCAGATTTTAAAAAATCTTTTATTTCATTTTTAATTATTTTACACTGGTATGGATTGTTGGATGGATTACCATATAAATTCTGACTGGATGAAAGCCTTGTTGGTACATTAATAGGTCTAACGAACACTCCCTGTCAAATAAACGAATAAATAGCTTATTTTTTATTATGTATATTTTGCTTTTATGTAAAATATCTGAGTACTATTAAAATAATTTTCCAAATTATTATCATCATCATCATCATTATTATTATTATAAGAAAGTGGAAGAATACTATAGCATAACACTAACTAACACTAAAAGATAAAAACAGCTCACACACCTGTCTCCACCAATGGCCACACCTTCAAACACACCATCAGTTGTGCGGGAAATGATATTGTTGAGTTCGTTGGACATGCCGCCTGAACGGGACACATAGGCCACGCTGCCTGGACGATAGAGCTTTGAGGCGAGGATGTTGTCCAGCATTCCTCCTGTGTTTCCAATTTTAAAGCAGCCTGGTTTAATTCCTCCAACCTGGGGGAGAAACAGACGTAAGCCTCTTTCCCACCACAGGAACATTAACTTTACCTGGGATTTTGAAAAACCTCAACATGTTTCCACCAAAATTACCCCAGTAAAAAAAAACTCTCCCTGAAAAAAATCACTAGTGTGGGTGGGTGAGGGGGTGCTGAAGAACACTGATTGGCGGAACACTCTTACAGTGTTCCACACTGATGTCCACCCACTATAGCCAGTGTACATCTGCAAACCTGTTTATTCCATTTCTACAAGCTTCACTTCATTTGTGTTTTGATCATTTGGAAAATGAAGCAAAAGAAGAGAAGCTACGATACGACAGACAATGACGTCTATTTGACATTTGTTTGAATATGCTCTTTTGAGTTTTATTTTTTATTTTATTATTATTTAACCTTTATTTAACCAAGCAAGACAGATTAAGAAAACAGTCTTGTTATTTGAGAGTTTAAAAGTCACTCCTACAAGTACATTGCAATAATCTGCCCGTTCATCCGAATATGCTAAAGAGTGTATTCGGCAAATACGTCTAAAGAGTCTTGTACTTGAACGTGTTTGCTGAACAGAAAAGAAATTGAGTGGGACTTTGAGTCAGTGACTGGAAACAACCAAGCCTGACTTGAATACATTTCCCAGAACTTTGAGGTGGAAATACAAACCACACAGATTACCAGGAATTCTTTTACAATTCACAAAAGTAAATAAATTCCTGGTAATAAATGTTCCTCGGAATGTTGGTGGAAAGGGGCTATAGAGGTACACTGGAAAAAATGCCCCTCTAAAAACAAGTAAAAAAACATGAATACAAGATATTTTTGCTTGAATTAAGCAAAAAAACTCTGCCAATGGAACAAATGAAAATTATCTGGTCAGATTTCTTGAATCAAGATTTTCAAGATCTATTGTCAAAAAATAAGTTCTTATATCTCACTGAAAAGTTACTCTTTGGGTGATTATGTCTTATTTTAAGTGTGATGAGATAGTTTGACAAGAAACGAGAAAAATACACTTGGTAAGATTTAGATTTTTTCCTGTGAAGATCTGCTGAGATAAAAGAAGAGAAAATCCTGAGCTAACTGGTGCCAAACAAAGCTGAACTCACAGTTGCTGGTCCAATGATGGTGATGCCTTTCTCATCTGCTGCCTTGATGATCTTCCTGGTGTGGGCCTCAGGGATGCCCTCAGCTATGATGGCAATGGTGTGAATCTAAAGCCGGCCAAAACGGAAAAAATGCATAATTTTTGAAGTTTTTGTGTTTCCAAGCTATTTGGTACCGTATGGATGGACGGGGGAGTGTTCACCTGTGGGTACTGCATGGTCTCCATGGTGCTGTCAAAGGCTGAACGCAGAGAGGCGAAGTTAATGAGCACATCCACATCTGGGTGCTTCTTCATGGCATCGCTCATGTTTTTAAACACAGGGAGAAGGATCTCCTTATGGCCCCAGTAGAACTTCTGCTTGTGGTCACCACTGAAGACAGCCATGGAAAAACGGACGAACAGTGAATGGAGATGGACTTTTTTATTCCTGTACCTGCAGACTGATGTAAACAGGAGCTAAAGGGAATAACAGAGCATGCATACGTGAAAGGGTAGACCATCGCTGCCACTGATGGTTCCTCTCTGGAGCAAACATAGTCAAAGTCCAGCATCCCCTGTACTGCCCGGGTCTGCATACCCCACACAATGGATTTGGTGTGTTTACTGAAGAGCGTTGTTGCTTTGGCTATGGAAAAAAAAAAAAAAAAAAGTTGCTATAGATCAGGGGTGTCAAAGATACAGCATGAATTTGTGAAATGTAAAAATTACACTTAAGATATTAACAATGAAGAATGTTAAAATCATTTCACTTCAGCCTAATATAATCTCAGGTAAAATACCATCATAATAACCTATAAATAATGACAACTACACATTTTCTACTTGGTTTAATGTGAAAAAAGTAAAATTACATAATGAAAGTATTTACATTTACAAACCATCTTCTCACTAAAAATATGAACAACCTGAAACATCATATAAATAAGTATATAAAGTATATATATAAGTATATAAAGAAAAATAAGTACAATTTAAAAAGTTATTCATTGATTCACGAGAACTTTTTCAGTTTCTACAAATTCAAACCCCAGCGGTGCTACTTTTGTGGCAGTTCCCAAATTTTTCTCCATTTCTACCTTTCTTAACTGATTTGTCATCAATTTTTTCCATAATAATATCCTCTGTATTTTGCATTTTTTGGTGTAAATCATGTATTTTCCTATATTTGATTTAGATACGATGTAGATGTTCATGAAAACTCTGAGTAAATTCAAGGTTAAGTATATCAAAACAAAGAAAAATGCCGAAAAAGTGACTTTTTCAGCAAAGATATCAATGACTGAATGTAAAAACAAGCATCTCCATCCACTATCATTGATCCAACTCCATGGGTTATAGTGGTGAATCAATGTTGTAGAAGATGACGATGTTTGCATGTTCACTACGGAGCCTCTGAACGTCCAAATGGGTCAAATCTGATGACCATCGAAAAGGCGACAAACTGCATTTTAACCAGTTATTTACATGTATTGATAGGATTAAAAGATCAACAGGGATTAAACAGTTTATATCTGTAGGTGGTTTATGTTGCTGGTGACTGTTTGGGTCTTTATGGATTAAACTGCTTAAAGACTGAAAACGAAATCACACTGAAAGACTTAAAAACCCTGGTCTGAGACTCATTTAACGGCACAAAAAGAATGGATTCAGTGTATAAAAAGGCATCCAATTATGAATAAAATGACAGAATATGGTTTGAAGAGTTTAGATTGCACAGCCTCCATACTGTCCAAAGAGGGAGCTACAATACCTGATCTCCACCATGTATAGTCAGTCTTCTACCTGTGCTTCTACCCCGCTGTACACTCGTATTAACCTTCACACTGTCAGCGTATTTATGTGTGTATGTGTGTGTTTTCTCACCAGCAGGAGCACCGGTTTTGGCTTTTTTTGCTGGAGAGCCCTCGACTTTGGCTTTGTTTTCAGAGAAAGAAGCAGTCCTGCTGGACGATGGGGTCTGGAAATAGAAGACATTCATCCATTTTTAATTCTGCTTACCATGTTAAAAAATGTGTGCGAGCTAATGAGGACAACTCTCTCGACGACTGATCTGTTGTAGCTGCAAAAACACAGTCAGCTGAATGTTTATGATCTTTGGTGCAGTCGTCTGCTCATGTAAGACTTTGTGGATGACCACCTATGGCATATTTAAGTACTTTAATCTGGAATGGATGTCACAAAAGTATATTTAACTGTGACTGCCACTGAGTATCATTCACTTTATGTCATCTGTAAAATGTCTGTCAAAACGAAAATGTGAATACAATGAAGTGCGCCTATGTAACCTTATACTATTATACTAGTTATATATCACTTAGTGTTGTAGTCAAGACCAGGGGCAAGACTTAGATAAGACCACATCAGATACACAACAAGGGCATTATGGGTAACAAGTTATGGTATGATACGTCCAAAACAGTTCATTTTCTTACCATAACAATCATTTTTAAAGTGATTAAACATCTATAAGGGGTAGGTGTGTATTTTTCTTTTAGTTTTACTTTGACTCAAACATTGTTATCAAACTTTTTTTTTTTTTTTTTTTATATAAGGGATGATTTTCCTTCCTGTTGTTGCCTTGGTTTCTTTTATACTTTTGATTTAGTATTTTTAACCTGAATTTAAGTGCCTTGAGATAATCATATCAATATTATACCAGCACTATGTTCATTACTGTTATTATGGACACAAAAGTATTCTACAAATGATTATTATTACCATTTTAATAAAAAAGTGGATGAATACTACAACATTAACATTAATACACAGAGAAATTAGCATTAGTATGAACATTTTAACATCGCTGCCCTTACTTTCCTACTTGAAAAATGGAAATATCTTTTAGTTATTTTTTTTATTATTTTATTCTAGTATATATTAAGGACAATTGACAATTATCATTCACTTTTATTGTATTTTTCACTTTTTCTGCTCCCTTTTATAAATTCTGGCTCATCAAAGCTTTGTTGGTACATTCTTTCTTCTTCTATTAATGAACACTGTCCCTGCCAAGTACATGAATGAATAAATTGAAAAACAAGCAGCTTATTATACAGCTATAACATACAATATTATAATGTATTGATGTTAAAAAGCTTGAAAAATTTGGAGAAGATAGGATGAAGTATGCTTGAGTTCTAATGACTTCCTGTTTTCATGGTGAATCGTTGAAATTTGCTCTGTTACCATGGCAGCGGGCTCAGTATTGACAGATAAATGTGTTCAGGCCGGGTCCGTGATTCAGCATACAAAATTTCAACAAAATTAGATAAATTACACCATACACCAATTAGTTCATTTCATGGTGAAACTTCAACTGCGGTGCGTTACCATGACAACAGCCTATGTGTCGACACGTAAATGTAATTAAGCCGAGTCATTTAATGAATCAGGGAAAATTAAGAGCAGATTGTGCAAAGAAAAAGTACGTCTGAGTTGGAGCAACTTCCTGATTCATGACAAATCATTTTGCAGTATCACCATGGCAACCAATAAAGATTTTCGAGCATTCTGATAATTCTTCTTTACTAATATCTGTAGATGATGCTGATGAAATGTGAAGTCATCTTTTTATCTTTTACCATTTTGCTAAAATTTAGTACAAGTAAGTTCTAAAAATACTACTACAACATTAAATAATCAGGTATTTATCTGTATCTAGTGCAGCCCATTTTAAGTTACATGTAGGTATGTGCACAGATTCATGCTGCTGAAAGCCTTCGTCTTAATGGACGCCCCAGGGCCGTCGCAGTGGCTTAATGTAGTCTCGACTATTTGAGCGAGAGCAGCCAACAAAGCCCTGCCGAGCTTTTAAACAGAAGAGCCACCGGGTTTTTCCACTTAATCTCACTGCACGTCACTGAAAGGACAAGACAATAATAAGCAAAACAGAGGCTGTGGCGTATAAGCCTCACTGTGACATGGAACTACAGCCACAACTGGTGCATTTGATGGTGATAAATCCACTGTGGAGCGAGAAGAAATGGCCTATTTGTCTCAGCTGAGGCAGAATGTGTCATACCGATGTGCTGCCACTGGAGTTGAGGAGGAAGTTGGCAGTGTGGGCAGCGACGGGGGGCTGGTTGGGGATTGGTCGGTGGCCGAGTGCCATGCCAACAATGGCGGTCATGTGGGTTTCAGTGCCAAAGACGTGAATGGGGATCCCAGTGGTCTTGCCTGTGGGGAAAGTGCAGAAATTCATGTAAAATACACTGTCTTAACCCTCTCATGCATGAATTATGAGAACCTTAATCAAGATTTTTTTCTGGAGTGTTTTTATTCCTCTTTAGGCATGAAAAAAAAATAATGTGATAGATTTTTTATGAATCTATTTAATCGTGGAGTTACAAAAATGTTCACTCAGCTGGTCACCATGCGTTTGCTTTTAGAAGGAAAGAAACATGTATTTACTGATATGCTGTGTGAAAACTATGAAATAAAAACATTTTTAATGCTGCTAATCTGACGTTTTCTCACATTTTAACATACCTGCATGGAGATAATATGCAAAAAAAACAAACAACTTTTTGTTTAAAAAAAAAACAACCCAAAACTGTTTATTTCAGTCTAGTCACCATTGTTATGACCCTGGGTCATAATTTGTCCATTTATCTGTGTATGTATATGTTTTCTGTATAGTGTGTGTATTCTCGCCCTGTCCTGTAGGTGTGCTGTGCCCTTTTTGTGTCTGTTTGTGTTGCAGGACGCTGATTGGTGGAACATGATTGCCCGGCCCCTTTAAGAATGGCCCTGGAGCTTCCGTTTGCCCTCTCTCTTGCCTCCTGCCAGCTCTCAACCCTGTGTTCTGGGTGTGACCATCAGTCTTCGTGTGTTGCTGCGACAATTTGATTGCATATAGTTGTAAATAGCATTTTTGGTAACTTGATCCTTTTTCTGGTAGGGAAGGTCGGCTCTTTTGTTTTTCCCGTTTTCTCCTGTTTTTTGATTAGGAAGTTAGGTAAGTTTTCTGTATTTTATTTCGTGCATTTATTTTTTGATTAGGTAAGTTAGTTTGAACCAGAAGAGATTTTGTTTGTTGTTTTAGCTGTGTCCTCCGCTAACCCTCCTTTAGTTGGTTTAAAAAATAAATATTGTGAATTTAGTTTTGACTGACGTGTGTGCTTGGGAGCTGGGAGGGGACAAAAGTGAGCATATTAAGTTCGCCCTGGTGAACCCCTAGGCTGGGGCGTAACACAATTAACAATATTTTCCATTCGAACATGTTACTGCACATCAGGTTTATCTACAGCAAAGTTACAGTAATGGTATGAGTAGCAGTGTATGGGATGATGCACAAAACAACAAATCCATAAATATTCAAGAAAACACCTTTGATCAGCTGTCCACTGTAGTGACCACTATGCATGAAAGGGTTAAGGTGGGGTAGAGGATGTTTTCCTGGAGCATTTTTTACAGTATTGCTTAAAGTCCCCTTCACACCCTGATTACAACTAATTAATTAATTGCTCTAACACAAAGATTAAAAAATGTAGTCACCTGTGGAATGGGCAGGACTGAAAAAACACCATCCAATCATTTTAACTGGCCCATTGAAATGATTGAATGGTGATATGTCTATCAAACTCAACTGCCATTTGTCCCTCCCCCCTCTACACATACCCCTCCTTGTATGTTCTCAGAAGCTTGGAGCACTTGTACAGGAAAGGAAGCCAGAGCCAGAGCTTGGCTATATTAGCTATATTAGGATGGAAAGTTCACCGGCAAACTGTTCTGTCACTAACATAAACCACTAGGAAATGTAACATTAGCCTAACAGACATGAATTGGGGCTGTTCTGTAAGAGCAGGGGTGTTGGAGGAGACTGAATGAGGTATGCAAGGATCTGCGAGCCGGAGCCAGAGCCGGAGCCGGAGCCGGAGCCGGAGCCGGAGCCGGAGCCGGAGCCGGAGCCGGAGCCGGAGCCGGAGCCGGAGCCGGAGCCGGAGCCGGAGCCGGGCATATTGATGCTGTGCAGCGCTTGTGAACCCTCCGGAACAAGCATTGTGCGTGCCAGTACTCTGGAGGTGTGGCTTCAGAGGGATGTCTGAAGAAAGGGGTTTGGACTTTTGAATTGTGTATTTTCAAAATGTAGCTTGCTCGAACTGTTTTTCTAAGATCTCCTACCCCACCTTTAACAAGAAAAGAGACGTATAAATGAAGCCTCGGACAGAACTTACCGACTTCTCCCATCACTCTGAGACCCTCCTGGTAGTTGGGGCCTCCACGTCGCACAAAAATGGTGACTTCATGCTCCTTTAGCGGCACCTGATAATCTCTGATGGCTCTGACAATACCCTAACACAAACAAGAATGAATCCTCAGTGAGAAATATTGATTGTATTAACGTCGCTGGACTATAAAAAACATATCGTTGCTATCAGGTGGAAATCTCTTGAACACATGGACTGACTATAGAACCCAGAATGGTGGAAGGATTGAATAATGTGAATGTAATGTCATGTAGTGTACCCAAGCAAGGTTTAATTGTTTGGTTTTTTGTTGTTTTTGGTGACTATGTGTTTATAAAATTTCAATATAGTGAAAAAAAAGAAAGGAGCAAAATAAACATGCAACTCTTTACCTTAAATGTCGCTGCAACATTTGTAAAGTTTGCAATACTTCCTCCAATGATCAAAACTTTCCCTAGAAAAAAAAAAAAAAAGGAAAAGCTTTATTTTTGGAAAAGCAGTTTCATTTACATAAACCCACAGGTTGAAAAGTGAGTTTTCCTACCATCCGGATGCTTCTCTCTGGTCATCAGAGACAGGATGGTTTTAGCGTAGTCGTACGTCTGCTGCTCACTCGGCGCTCCGGAATACTCGCCGTAATTGGCCAGTTCAGTCACTCCTCCCAGGTCACAGATAGTGTCACTAAGAGAAGATGACAGTGGTTACATTAAAGTGGTAAAAGCAGCGGTCCACATCCTCACTGGAAAAAAATCTAAATCTTACCAAGTGTATTTTTCTCATTTCTAGTCAAAATATCTCATCACACTTAAAATAAGACATAATCACCCTAAAGAGTAACCTTTCAGTGAGATATAAGAACTTATTTTTAGACAATAGATCTTGAAAATCTTATTTCAAGAATCCATGATAATTTTGACTTGTTCCATTAGCAGATTTTTTTGCTTGAATTAAGCAAAATTTAATTGAATTATGCAAAAAAAAAAAAAAAAAAAAAAATCTGCCAAAGGAACGAGTGAAAATTATCTTGGTAAGATTTCTTGAAATAAGATTTTCAAGATCTATTGTCTAAAAGTAAGTTCTTATATCTCACTGAAAAGTTATTCTTTAGGTGATTATGTCTTTTTTAAAAATATATATTTATTAATTTTTACAAAAAAACTACTTAAACATAAAATCCCCCCGCACATCAATGAATTTACAGCATCATAGTCCAGACAACAATAAATTAATATGCCACAAATGAGTAATGGTGTATCAAATAAAAGAGAAAAAAGTATATAATGCAGAAAACAGCAAGATCAGATACTTCATTGAAGAAATTTTAACACAGGATCCCATATCTGGTCAAATATTTTGCCTCTATCATCATTATAATATCTTAGTCTTTCCAGAATTATGTCTTATTTTAAGTGTGATGTGATATTTTGACTAGAAATGAGAAAAATACAATTGGTAAGATTAAGATTTTTTCCAACTAGGCGGTTTCATCTCTAGAAATAAGCACCTATTTAAGCAAAATTAGATAAGGAGCAACTGGAGAAATAAAGTTGAAAATGCACCAAGAAATACACCTGGTCCCATCTGTTTTAAATGAATCCTGCAGTGTAAACAAAGAAAACAGTTAACAGAGCACTGGGGGAATAATTAGTCATGGATGAAGTGTCTGCATGTTGCGCTTCACACCCTCGACAGACGGATCCGGCGCTCATTCCTGTGCTCGACCTGAAAACAGCAGCAGCAGCAGCATCCAGAAAGTCAAAGCGTCTGGACCATCCATCTCAATGCTGCACCATCAACCCACTCCTCCACTGCTAAACTTAATTATGCCAAGTATAATGCATATAATGAGGATAAAGTCAGGGGACCGCTACAGAAACCAAAAGAAAAATACGATTAGCGTGGATGCATTATTACTGGTGTCTCATTTATTCAGGATTTATTTCATGGTATTTAATCCTGGGTCATTAAAGTAAACAAAACTAAGAGACCCAGGGACTACAGGTGGAAATTAGCACTAGTGCTACAACCTGGCACACTGCGTTTCTCCTTTTTAAGGCTAATGTATATTGTGCATTGTCCCTGTCTAAATAAATGAATAAAATGAAAATGAAAAAAAGGAAACTAAAACTACAATTTGTGCTGTTCTGTATGTATGATTTATTTTAAATATTGATAAAAATCCAACCATTTACTCAATAAGAAAAAATTGTAAACATGATAAGAGAATAGACCTTGCGCTATCCATGGACATCTTAGCATGCTCAGTGCACCCCCCCCCCCCCCCCCCCAAAAAAAAAGAGTGAGAGCAATGACACTGACTCGCTTTAAAAATAGACATTTTTGGCTTTTTTTAAACACTGTTTTCTGGTGTTGTTGTGATTTTCTTTTATTTATTTATTTTACTTTACCAGGTAATTGCTTTTTGGAGTTCAACCAGGTGCCAAAAAGCAGCTGGACTGATTTAGAAAAAAAAAAGAGCCCAAAACAAAAACTACTGAGCCAAAATTCAAATACTTGTTGTTGTTCAGTGTGTTCCAGTTCACAGTTCATGTTCAACATCCCAAATCTCCTATTGATATACATTCTTTTTTTTTTGTTCAAAGTGTTTCTTATTACATATCGAGTCATAGAAAAATGTAATAGTCATTGTTTTTTTTTGTTTGTTTGTTTTTAAACCCAAACCCACGAACGTTCCTACCCTGTTGCACCAAAAATAAATAAATAAATAAATAAATAAAATAATAAAAAATTGACAGTAAGAATAATAAATAAATAGGGAATACAGATATTAGTCACAGACTTGTATTAGTAAGACTATTGCGGAATAAGTGAGGGATCTACCTCTTTTATGTGATTCAGAACAGGTTGCCAGGTACTGAAATACTTATTGGCACATCCTCTTATGGAATATCTGATTTTTTCCAGTGTTAAATGATGTAAAAGATCTAGAAACCAAGATTTAAATGTTGGAGGTTGTTTATCTTTCCATTTTAGTTGTATTAGTCTCCAAGCTAGAAGAGTGGTAAAGGCAATTAGATTTTTAGATTTTTGGTTAAAATGAAAAGAATGTGATTTAATGCCAAATATTGCAATTGTTGCCTCAGGTTCAATATGAGACCCTGTTACATCAGAAAGAAATTTAAATATAGACTGACAAAAGTTTTTCAGTTCTGAACCATTGATATACATTCTGAGTGTCTTATTTAACCTCCTAAGACCCAGGAAATGTCAGCAAAGTACAAGCTTTTTTGTTTTTTATTAAATAAGTGCCTCTATTGGAAACATCATGATGCAACAGTTTTTTCAGATGCAGTTTTTAGAATTTTTATGGAATGCCCTTTGTGGTGGACAGTTTTCTTTTCTTTTTTTTGTGTAAAGTTGTGAAACTCTTGTCCACAAATGTGGACAGTGGGTCTTAGGAGGTTAATAAAAACCTGTCAGACTTCAATTCTTCTCCGTCTTTTTCTCTTATTCCACCTGTTTTGACCCTAAAAAACACAGTAAAACAAAACCACTGAAGAAAAGGAACACAAGCACATACTCGCAGCAGGTTTTATGACACTGAAACAGCTGCAAATTCCAAGCAGCTCATTTCATTGGAATAATGTCTCAGGGGTTAAAGGTTAATAACTGTGGCCTGATTCTGAGTCTGGGTACCTGTAGACCACCGAGGCTCCTCCTCCTGCCACCATGGTCCAGATTCTACCACGAGGGTTCAGCAGAGTGAGTTTAAGGCTGGCGCCGCTCTTTGCGTCCAGGTCGGCGATGTAAGCCTCCTGCAAAAGTCAAGAAGAAGGTTAATGAAGAGGAGAGAGGCTGGAGGGTGATGACAACCTCCACCTCAGCCTGATGACAATTTACACAAGCACCACTCGACCTGGATGCCATTTGTGTTAGGGTACGCTTTGTTTTTAAAGAGTCAGCGGCTGCAGATATTGACTAAATATTAAGAGTGATGGGCGCTGTGGTGCACGTCAGCAGTTGTTTTTGACAGTCGGGGCCACAGCTGGTGGCTCCGAGGAAAAAAATCCTCCAATCAAAGGCACCTGCTGTCCCTCAGCTCGACTCCAGACTCACAACAGCCCAATTAGAGCAGACAGTCTGCTGCTCAGACAGCCGGGATACATCAGCCAAAAACACACAAACATCCTCTACACACATTTTTAGCCCCACACACTGTATTTATGATGGAGCTCTGACCGATGTACCAGACTGATAACAGTTACAGATGGTTTCAAGGGAGCTTTTATTTTAATTTAGGTGATACTCATCTGAAGTACACTGACAGTCAATGAAAACACACAAATTACATTTTTGTGAAAAAAAATTGTGTCACTGTCCAAATATATATGGAGCTGACTGTAAGTGTTCATAGAAGGTCAGTGTATCTTTTGGTAATTGGATTTTCTTTTCAAAAACAAAAGAAAAACTAGGGGGTTATTCATTTTCATTTTAAAATAGAGGAATTAAAATTTTATTTTGAGGCGTTTTTCTTTTTCAGTGTCAAAACAGATAAACCAAATTCTAAAAATGGCTTGATTTTCATTTTCTCTTTCTAATAACAAAAAAATAAAGTTACTACCTGACAGAAATGGAAAAAGGGACCAAAAACAGCTGTTTTTTTTCCCCCATTTTCTGAGACCAGATGCTGCGATTTTCAAGGAAAGAATGCTAATGCCTAGGTTACAAAGATTCTTACGAACGATGTGTTTGTACAAATTCTGGACATCGTAGACATGCTCCCTCTACAATCGTCTACGAACTCCAGATTTCATACGAACTGGAAGATTCGTACAAACCCATCTTTCATAAGAATCTTTGTGACCTAGGCATTTTCCTTGAAAATGACAACATCCGGTCTCAGAAAATGAAAAAAAAAACCAGCCATTTTTGGTCCGTTTTTCCATTTCTGTCAGGTAGTAACTGTCTTTTTTGTTGAAAACAAAAATCAATCTGTTTTGTAAATTTGGTTTATCTGTCTTGACACTGAAAAAGAGAAACGCTTTGAAATTTAATTTTAATTCCTCTATTTTAAAACAAAAATCAATTAACCACTATTTTTTTTGTGTCTGAATCCAATTACCAAAAGATACACTGACCATAGAAGCTCAGAGTAAATGTAAAGGTTATATCAAAAAAAAGAAAACTGACAAAAGTGACCTTTTCTGCAAAATATATCATTAAATGAAGCATCTACAACAACTGTCATTTATCACATTACATGCATTTTGCTCTTTTTTAGTGAAAATCAAATACTTTCCTATATTTAATTTATTGATGTACAGTCGTGGAAAAAAATTATTAGGCCACCCCTTGTTTTCTTCAATTTCTTGTTCATTTTAATGCCTGGTACAACTAAAGGTACATTTGTTTGGACAAACATAATGATAACAACAAAAATAGCTCATAAGAGTTTAATTTTAGAGCTGATATATAGTCATTTTCCATGGTTTTCTTGATAATAACCAAAATCACTTCAGTTCTTACATCAATATCTATGGCATTGTACTGACAAAAACAGTGCTTTTAGGCTTTCCATGTTTTCTTTTCTGTCTGTTTTAGTCACATGCTACACACAGGAGTTGGTACTTGATTGCATAACCATTGTTTTGATGACTTTTGATGGTCTAATAATTTTTTCCATGACTGTAGATGTTCATAAAAGCTCAGCAAAAGGTTATTATATCAAAACCAAGAAAAATGAAAAAAGTGACTTTTTCAGCAAAATATGTTATTAACTGGATGTAAAAACCAGTGTCTACAACCAACCAACATGGGTTCTACTGGTAGATCAATGTTATAGAAGATGGCACTGTTTCCATGTTCACTACTTCCAAATAGGTCATAAGTGATGACCACGAAAAGATGACAAACTGCATGTATAGATAAGACTAGAGGTTCAGAAGTTATAAACATTTTAGATGCTTTTGTTTGCTGGTGGATGTTCAAGTCCTAGAGGGTTAAAATACAATGTTGTCTCCTTCTGACGTTTCCATCTGACTGTGCAAGTGTTTTGTTTGTTGTGCTGGCTGTGCCTTCCCTGGCACTGGACTTTTTTGGAAGTGTGGGAAGAGGGGAGTCTCTTTCATGTTAAGTTCAGGTTCACTGGGTTTGAGTTTGGCTTTAAGTACAGAACATTTGTAAAGAGATAACCAATCTTTAATGCTAACCCAGTAACAACTACAAACAAATGGCATGCTTTTGACTTTTGGAAAACACAATATCACTTAAGTCAAATTCAGTAGTTTAGGTAATCTTAAACTTAACAACAAGCCCTGCTGGCCATTCCTTCCCACAGCCATCAGACTTTACAACATTTCACAGTAACACCCCCCATCACATCATGTATGTGTGCAACCACAATGTAAACTATGTCAATATGTAAATATTATACTTTTAAGAATGCTTAATTCTACCGGCCTTCTCTTGCACTGGTGTGTTGCATATTGCTGCTGTCAACTGCAAAATGTCCTCATTATGGGATCAATAAAGTCTTATCTTATCTTATCTTATTCAGACTGTTTTGTTTAGACTTAGGCTCCAAAATCTGGGTTATCATTCAGTCCAGAGGACACTAGTTGTCTGGGAACAGGTACTAGACTGCTAACAGTTCACAACATTATGTGGAGAGCGTGCAAAGATGTATGAAAACTGACTGAAAATCAGTGCTATTCTGCAAAATATAGATGTCTGTGTTGTGTAAAAATTAAGATAAACCTCTTTGTATTATTCTATATCTGAAAATGTTTGTCTGTTCTGACCACTTATTTTATTTTCACCAACTAAATGCTTTCATTAAATTTTTTTTATACTCAAACATATATCTATAGGGAAAAGAAAAAGTTTGTGAACCTTGATATTTCCTACATATTTTCTACATGAATCGGTCATAAAATGTAATCAGATCTGCATCTGTCACAAGCAGTGACAAATATGATGTTCCTAACCTAATATCAAACAATTATAAAACTCTAATTATAATACACAGCTCTTAAACATTCATTGTTCATATATGACAGATCAGTTCACATTTTATGACCAATTCATTTCAAATTTCAAAACAGGAAATTTCAAAGACATTGCAGACTTTTTCTTGCCCCTGTACAGAGTAAAACCACTGATCTCAGTTTCTTCCCATCCTCCTCAAAAGCCTCCGTCAGCATTTCCCTCCCTGGACTAAAACCTGATACATCGGCAGCTCACCTCAGGATAGGCCTCCCTGCCGAAGGGTGGGGGGAACTCCACGTCCCCCCACTTGGCCTTGCAGATGTAGTCAGCAGTGGCATCAATCTTTGCTGCCATGTCCAGGACATAAACTCCATCTTTTGTGACCACTGGCAGAAAAGAAAACACCATCAGCACAAGTGTTAAAATCTGTATCCAAAGAGCACCAAACTACGGAACAGAGATTTATTTTATTTGATGGAATCATGGTTTAATTTTAATTTATGCCACATAATTTCTAAATTAGAAAAGATTACAATTATGCATCTTTATCCCTCCTTTTACATTTATAAATGATTTAATGTTTGCAAGTTTGCAAAAAAAAAAGGCATAATTTATCGATTCTATTCAATACATATGATTAGTATAAGACCTTATTTGTATTTTTATAGACACTTAAAATGTGTTTGATTGTATTCATTGGGCCTCATTTTGATCAGAAACAGTTAAAAGTCTGTTTCAACCATCTGACATTGAAAAATTGATCAGGTTAAAGTTATATTTTTTTCTCTAAACCTCAAGTAATTTGAACTCTGTTGCGCCAAAATACCAAAAGTCCAGTCTGAAATGTGATTTTATCATTTTATATTTTTCTTAAAGCAGCTATGTGTAGTATGTCTGCTTTAAAATATTAAAAAAAAAAAAACTAAAATAATCATTAGTGTTAAAGAAAATAAAAAGGTGGTAAAAGCTAGACTGTTATTTTGCCCAAAAAGTCAAAATAACCAACTATAAGTTTTAGTTTGTAGAAGAAAACTTGATGGTACAATAATACATATGTGTGTAAACAATGAGCTTTATACTTTATTCAGTAAGTGATACAGTCTGTGGATACATAGTGTTGATTCATTGGTGGTTTTGGTTTAGTCCTAGGTGTGTTCTGGTACGTGACTTCCCCCTGCTGTGGAGAATTTGGAATATCTATACTACATAAAAACCCTTTTGAACTTTCAATTCTCAATTTCTTGTCTTTGTTGCTTTAACCTTGTTTTGTGAAACAAGTGGAGCTGCATTTTGTATGAACGGTGCTACATGAATACAGATGAATTTGGCTTACATCACTAATGTTAGATTAAACAAAAGGTTCAGTTTTCATTAACCAACACAGCTGTGCTTCATTTTAGACCCAGATTCATCCATATTAAACCTAGTTTTGTTAAACTCTGAATACCCCCGTATTAAATGAGTCCTTGCTGGTGTAACCCAGCCTTAAAAGAGTGATATTTTGCTTTAAAAAAAAAAAATGGAATTATGCATTTTAAAACATTTCCCTGTGGTCTACATAAACTGTAATTGCTATGCTTGGGCCTGAATTCTTCATTAATTCAACTCCACAGGTCCATCTTCAACCCTATTTCTGAGTAATGACACCAGAAAGGTCATTTTGAGCGCTGGCCCTTTAAATGCACGAGTCACTTCATGCCCCGCCCCCCTCCAGGTTGTTGGCTATGCTGCTCTGTCCCATTCAACCAACAACTGAACATTTTAGATAATCAGCTCAAAGTTTGGACATATTTTCAGTATGGACTACAACTGCAGCTGCTGACAAACAATTATGTCGTACTCTGAGAAAAGTTCGACAGAAGTCTTGACCTTATATGTGCAAATGTCATGACATAACTACATAGAGACATGACAAATTAACCCTATAATGCCAAACGTATCATATTTGATACATGAGTTTTGAAGCCCTCTGCATGATCAGTGTGATTTTTTTTTCTTGAAAAACCTGATGTATACAATTAGATACATACAATACACTGATAATCCACCAGGAGGGAGGAATTCATTCACCAGAGGCCTTTCCAGTGACACCACAAGATTTTCATTAATGAGGAAGGAGGCAGAACTTTGCCAGTTTTGAAAAGGAATTACCAATTTGTTAGACATGTTTGTGTTATATTGTTTTTGTTTGTTCAAAAATAACATTTGAGCACTGAGACCTGATGTATTAAATATGATACAAAATTGAAACTCATGCATGGAAATTGATATTTGAAAAAGTATTTTCTTGGTTGTTCATAAGGACCAATAAGGGCTCCAGTTTCAAAGAACTGGAATTTTCTGTCAATGATTTAATAGTTCAGGCTTTACAGGGTTAAGCAGGAATTTAAACAGGTTGTAGAAATCCACTGGATTTTTGCCAAAATGAATATAAAGATAGCTTTGCAGCACCTGGAGGGTTCAAATTCAAACTTGATGAACTATTAGGATCCCCAAATACACAAATAAATGTACCAAAGACTAATAGAAGTAGGTTTAGCAAAATATGACCCCTTTAAGGTGTAAGTAGAGATGTGAAAGTTTAAAAATTATGTAGAAATGACGAAGCACCAAGTCAAGGGCCAGGTGACCCATAACCTTAGTGCTGATGTTGCAGGAGGAAGTGAAGATGAGGAGGAGCTGCTGTGACATCAAAGTATGAAAACCGAGTCTCCGCAGCCCCGATCACGTCGAGAGGAACAGCTGCCACAGGCCATGTACTGACGCCCAATTACTTCTTTATATACACATCAAACAGCAACTGCATGAATTATTCAATTATTTCCTCCCTCTGTGTTTAAAAATGTGCCTGAATTAACTTCCTTTTGCTTTTATGAAGATGTTACATAATAAATTGATGTTTTTTTCTGGAATTTCTGTTTGATGGCTCTGTTTCAATTTCATAACCTGATCATATATTCATGACTCTGTGTTGGAGTAAAGTGCACAGTACACATCGGTAGGATTACTTGTTAAAACACCATGCAATATTTTAGGTGTAAGCTCGGAAAGTTTAGAGGGAAATAACCGAAAATATCTCTTGTGAATTTTACAAACAGCAGACATTAAATACATCACTATCAAGTGGTTGAAACCTGAACCCCCCACATATAACATCTGGTTTGAGAAAGTGAGGGAAATCTATTAGATGGAGCAAATTACTTATGTACTTAGAATTCAGGGAGAGTTATTTACAAAGAGATGGAGTCCCATGATTAACCTTTTAATGCATGTCGTAATTATCCAAATTATGTCCGAAAATAACGAAGAGAGACTCAGGGTTTTAAAAGACGCATTCCTCTTTACTGTAGCAAATTAAAAACACAACTTTCAAAAATACATCAACTTACTTCTGTGAAAATTCCTAAGTTTCATGGGTCATGCTAAGCCTCATGGGAAACATAATTATCTTAATGCAAACAATCTTAGCAGTCACTATTGCTTATTTTAACTCCACTTTCAACATAAATACAAATGAAATATATTGTATCTTTTGCTCAGAAAAAAAAATAACTGCAATTGCATATGTATTATGAAAATATAATAAATCCAAGCACAAATTGCTTATACTTTATCTTCACCAAATAAAGTCACAACAATGCAATAAGCATTCAGAAGTGGTCATATACATGTATGTTCATGTATGTTTTTTTTTGTCATTCACCTTTCATTTGTGACTAATTGTAATCAATATCTACTGCAGATATCCTTTTTTTTTTTTGCATATATGCCTTATAGGGATGTTTGATTAGATATGTTTATGATGTAAAATGCCTTGTATATTTGTATGAGCAAAACTAAATAAAAATTCAGTTTAAAAAAAAAAAAAAAAAACACATCGTGCAATGTGGATATGAGGAAAACAAACGTACCTAATGGGTTGATCTCCAGGTAGGTGAAGAAAAGGTCTTCGTACAGGTTAAAGAGACCGACAATAAAGCTGGCCAAGACTCTGCGGAGAGATGACACAGGAGTCTTACTCAAATATGTATCTGTACAACCTGAATTATTTGGGATTATGTTATACAATATGCACATGCAATATACCATAAATAGATATACAGTCCATTTGTCCTCATGGGAATTGGACGTGGAGCAGAATCACACTGCATTTTTGCATTTTATTCCAGCATCAACAACCAAATAAAGCATGTGAAGGAAATAAAATTGCTATTATAATTTCCATCCAATTCCAACCATGACAAACTACAGGTAATATAATTGAAGGATTGTTAAGGCCGAGCTGGACAGGAAACAGTAGCGAGTGAAAAATCTAATTTGCTGCCTCCTTCACATGTCAAAACAGAGCAGTGAGGAGTGTGGGGGGTTGCAGTAGGAGGAGGGGAAGGGCAGTATTTTGCTTTCCTGTCCTGGCTGTCAGTTATGTAGGCAGCTTAGAGCCTGTTGTCAGGTCTAAGTCGGCTCCGTTGGGAGAAAAACCACCATGGACCCTGGGTGACTCAGCGTCCCTTGTCTGTTTCTGATGGACGGTCTGGAAAAAGCGGCCAAGAGCTGCTTTTGTTTCCTGCTAAATGTGCGAGGGGAGGGCAGGAAGACAGGAGCGTGGGGGTGAGGAGGTGAGTGGGGTTTGGCAGAGCGTTTACTGGAGAGGCTTCTTCAATGTCAGCCAAGACAGCCAGTCCAGCCACAAACTGCTGTCACGATAGAGGAGGGGTTGGACGGGGTGAGCCGCCGTATCATAGCCATCAAAATAAATGGACGTGCTCTGAATGAGGCTGTAGTTGAAGAAAAAAAAAAAAAAAAAAAGGCTGGGGGCGGAGGCTGATTGAAGAGAGGCGAAGAGATGGAGGGAGTTTGTCATTTGTCTAATGGACATCCTCCACCCTTCTCCGCCCGCTGCACTCACATTTACTGTAATATCTAAGTGCTCCCTCGTTCTCCATTCCTTCACAGCTTCTGTCTTCTATTAGAGGACAGGAGTTTAATTATGAAATGGAAACACATTCTTTTTATAGTAGTTTAACGCTGAACTGACTTAACATTGATTAAATGTCACAAATGATGAAAAACGGAAAAAGAAAAGAAAACACTGCCAGTCACACTGTTAATTTTCCACATTTTTAGGCTAATTTTAATAAATGTTGCTTGCTTGTAGTGGTAGACGAATATAGTTAGCATTATTTGCATATGAAAAATGCTAATAATATAAATACTATAATAAGCCAGTTCTGGGGTGTCAAACTCATTGTAGTTCAGGGGCCACAAACAGACAAATTTCAATCGTATGCAGGTCGTACCAGTAAAATACTATTATAATAAACTATGAATAATAACAACTCCAAATTTTTGTCTTTTTAGTACAAAAAAAGAAAAATTACATTGTGAAGAGTTTGCATTTACAAACTATCCTTTCACAATATAGTGTGAAGACAAGGACAACCATGAAAATCCGGAAATTTCTTATACAAAACAAGTGCAGTTTTGACAATATTAAGCTTCAGTTTATCATTACACATATGCATTACAATTTACATATCACAGTGGATCTACAATTAAAAACTACACATAAAAACATGTCAAGACTGAGTGACACCCTTGACTGTTAATGTTTTCTGTGTCATTTTTGTGCTTTGCAATTTCATTTTCATCATGGGCCGGACTGAGCCTTTTGGCGGGCCGTATGTTTGACACCCCTGAGCTCGTACATAGTATGTTTAAATAGTCTTTTCACAATGTCTTTGTAAATACATAAATAAACTGCAAAGCTGCAGCAGATCAACCAGACCACCTTCATGTGGAAACTGCAACATGTTCTGTAACCTCTTAAATATAATAAATAAATAAATAAATAAACATACATACACACAGGTAACATTTTATCAAAAAAGGAAATGGATGGATTAATGACAGTCGGAATGAAAATAAAGTTGTAGTCCAGTTAAGAGTAGCTTTTATTCAAAGACTGACTGAATTTTTGCACTTGTCATTATTTTATTTAGTGGCTACCCAATATAATCACTATTAATTTATATTTAAGTGCCTAACCAATATCTGTCAAACATTAAGTATTAATCTTGTAAGATCTTGACCACAGTTAACAGGGGACCAAAAAATCCGATACTTGCAGGAGCATCAGTTTCTTCTCAGAATATTGCAATCTTTACAATAGAATCAGCCATTACACAATTATAAAGTAATCCCCAAGTATTTCACTGATATTCTGTGTATTTTTCTACTTTCCATTCACTTCTGTTCATTATATTTTACTTCAACTTACGCTTTCTTGTCGTTGGGGGCGTGGGTCAGCAGCTCTTTCGTCACAGCCTCTTCAGTGATCTTTTCATCAACTCCAATCAGCAGTTTCTTGGCTTTGGCGTCCACGTCTCCCACGTCCACACCTCCCTCATGGTGGAACAACACATAGTCTCCATCTCGGGTGGCATAGATGCACACGTAGAACTCCTCCTCCTGGTCAACGAACCGTCGAATCCACAAATATGTCAATTAATACATGAGAATATTCTAGTAATGAGGCTAAAGTGGTCCTTTGTAGTATTGATATTCCAAACTCTCATCAGCAGGAGGAAGTCATGAACCAGAACCAAAACCACCAACGAATCCACACTATGTATCCACAGACTGAATAAAGTATAAAGATCATTGTTTACTCAGTTTTCTTCTTCAAAATGAAACTCATAGCTGCTTTTTTAACAGTCAATCAAAATAACACTGCGTCTTATAATCTTCACAGGCTGCATCAGCTGATAGTTTACATTATAGCTCTGTTAGCTTAGCTCTGTTTTTAGACAGAAAACAGCCAAAGTATAACCACAAATAACCTCTGTTTTCTGTACGGTTTGTGTTAGATCTGTTTGGAATCGTCCAAATAAGGTCAGAACTGTCACAGTTTAGTCTAAACCATGAATCAACAAATGGCAACTTAGTAAAGATAATACCATCCCATAATAACTTGATACCTTCATAAGCCTCATAATAAACTCACCTGTGAGGAAGAAATGCTATGATTTTAGCATCTAACTTTATTCTTTTCATTTCGAGTGACTCACTACTCCCTCTAGTGGTCACACAGACCATTGGTGTTAATAAATACAGTTCATGTCTATATTCTATATATCTATATCTATATTGGTGTCTTCGGTAGAACTTCAGAACTCTTTGCTTCTCTTTTGGGTAATTTTGTCAATATTTGAAAGCAGAAACATGACATATATCTCCTTTAAAAAGAAGGAGTCTGACAACCTGAAGGCAAAATAGGTATTACAATAGATGTTATTATCATAATAATTATTATTATCATTATTATCTTCATTAATTCATTCATTCATTGTCTGAACTTGCTTTATCCTCACTAGGGTCGCTGGAGCCTATCCCAGCTACTTATGGGCGAAGGCGGGGTACACCCTGGACATGTCACCAGTTCATCACAGGGCTGACATATAGACAAACAATCACTGTCACATTCCCACCTATGGACAATTTAGATTAACCGATTAACCTATCAGTGCATGTGTTTGGATGGTGGGAGGAAGCCGGAGTACCCGGAGAGAAACCATGCAGACACGGGGAGAACATGCAAACTCCACACAGAAAGGTCCCATCATCATCATCATCATCATCATGTAGAAGATTGACAGGAGTCCTTTACCTGCTTATGGGCGACAAACGGCTCGATAAGGAAATTCTTCAGAACCCCCTTGGCTTTTCCCACCTGAGGATGAAAAAATATTATCTTTGGCATGAGAAATGTACTGGTTAATTGATTAAAAAAAGTGCATATTAACACATCAGAAGGGTGAACAGAGTGACAAGTGGACCTGTCTGATTTTCAGATGTGAATATTTCCACATGAAACTGTCTTTTTTTTTTTTTTTAATAGTTGTTTCCACACAAAATAAATCAAGCTATTAGAGCACTGATTGAAAATAAAGAGCCCCACTTGAGGGAAACTGACATTTCAGTTGGAAAAATGAGGCAGGTGCTGAAAGTAAAAGGGGAAAAGAAAGACATGTCATATGTAACTTCAGGCTAACAAAGCTACAGCTCATTTGGCGAAGCTGTCACTGTTCCTCCGTTTAAATGCCAACAGGAACAAAGAAATGAGGGATTGGCTGAGAGCAGCCGCTGGAGAGAAGAGAAGGTAGAGCTGGTATTCAGGAGAGAGAAAACAAAAGGTGAATGATGATGGAGAGAAAAAACTGATTAAAAATTCACATGGGGTTCAGGAACAATTCATATGAATTCAACTGACATTTCCACCAAAGAAAAATAAAAATACATCTGTGTGGTTAGGATTCCATTCAATCCAAAATGATGAAATATTCTTTACATATAAAGAGGCAATGGGTTACAAAGGCACAGAGTTGTAGTGAGCAAACCGGAAAAAATACCATATTATACTATATTATAGGCAGGAAGTTACAGAAGGAAGTGAAGAAGTGGTGATATTTAAGTCTAAAATGTGTTACTTTCCACCCAGCTAATATAGAAGACTCGATCAGGTTCAAGAATTATTATAAACGGTATTATCTGCTCTGAAACATCAAAACCAAATCCTTTTCCTGAAGTGTCAGATATCACTATGACATGAAAAATGGACGCTCCAGGAACCATCATTACTGAACTTGTACATCCATGTGTTTGAGTCAGAATCCACTTCCAGGAATCAGTCTCCATCCAATCACTCAGTGACAGAATGGTCACCGTTTTCTCCCATTTTGATTAATTCACTCTGGTCTTTATGATGTTATAGTGATAGTGGTGAAGGCGTGTTAAGTTTGGCTCCAGTACAGCACTGAAAAAGCATTTGTGGAACAGTAAGAAATCCAAAAATAGCACTCAACCATCACGAAGACTAAGCAGTTCAGAAAATGGACGACTGTCTAAAATCTATATCGAAAATGTTTAGAAAATATGTCAGAGTTTGTTTTTTACTTAATTTCATTCAACATTGAAAGTTCTTTTTTAATCTATATAGTTGATTCTATTGAACTCTACCTGTAGATTTCAGAAATATTAAATACGTTATACGTTCTGAATATAAATAGTCATTTTAAACCACAAATAACTGTCTAACTAAGGGATAAAAAGAAATAAATAAATATTGCCTCTAAACTTTAATTATGACAATTATTGACAAAAACTGACACAAGCAGTTTCATTCTGATAATATATTCATTGTAAATGATGATTTGCAGCAATAAGTGATGGCAGGCATTAACTGATATTAAATGATTTGATTTCACTGCTGTGTTTGAAATTACCACTGAAAGTACACTGGTATTCTGTTAAAAAGGGGCATAAAAGAAAAATATTGTTTGAGGTTCATTCTATTCCTTTTCATTCATAATGTGGACATTTTACTGAAATGTAGAAGCAAATTTTCTTTCTCTGTCTTTATTTTATTTTATAAGTGGCATAAATAAAACTAAAAAACTAAACCTAAACTAAATCAACCGGAATAGGAAGTCCTACATGCTGTAAGTATGATGAGTCCCAATATTTTTGTCCATATATTGCGCCTGATGTAAAGGTTTCATGTAGCTTTTGAGGTGCAGGTTCAGAAAATATCGATTCATAAAGACATAGGGATGCATGAACAGAAAATTGATCTGCTCTCCATTTAGCATGTCTTATAATAATTAGTCTGTTTCATTATTTTCAGTTTAAATACTGTCCACACTACAGCTTCAGCACCATTTTTCCTCTTTTAACGCCACAAGTAGCTGCTGTCAGTTCCATCTCATCAGTGAAGAGATACATCGACACAATCTAACCGACGGTGGAGTGTTTTATGAGCCATCCTCGTCCCTCCATAACTTCAGTCTTGCTTTATGAGGTGAAGCGACATCTCGGTGATGTATTTTTTTTCGTGCTGCTGACTGGATAGACCGACTGTTTATTCAAACGCTTCAGCTGACTCGACTCGATTTACTACCAGTGGACGAAGGCAGGCCTCATCAGCAGTCTGGGGCGGAGAAACATACTTCAGGCAGAAAACACAAGACGCATCAGTGCAAAGCAGAGGAGGAGGAAGAGGAGGGTGAAGGAAAGGGCAGCAGGAGGGGGTCCGAGCACAACATTGATTGGTGAAGTGTTCGCTAAGGAGCATGCTCAGACAGAGGGGGGTGGGTTGGGTGGAGGTAATCAGCAGTGGGGGGTGGGGGGTGACCTACTGTGGTTTCTTTCATGAGGCGGGTCTTCAGCCACTGTTTGACGCCATGCAGGTCAAGGTTAACGCCAACCAGGCCCAGCTTCCCTCGCCTCTTAATCAGCTGGTCCGGCTTCACCACGAGCCTCTGGAGGAAAAAAGAACAAGGAAAAAGAACTGATGTGATGCAGAACAGAAGGAGACAGATGCTCAGATTATTTAGATTTAAAATATATCGAGATGAAGGAAACACTGTTAAGATATACAGAGTAAAAAAAAAGGCCTAATGAAATAATAAAAAATAAGAGATTTTAATAGGGGTGTGTATCAGCAAGAATCTGGCGATACGATATGAATCACAATACTAGGATCACAATACGATATATCATGATCATGATACGGTTAAAAAGGCAATTTTTTGTTTGTTGCTTTTTTTTTTTTAAATGATTATTTCCTTGAAGAATTGAATTACATCAGAAACATGCACAAATACTAAACACATTTTTATTTGATCACAACAGGATCTAATGCTATATCACAAAACTTTGTTGTGTAAAAACTTAAATTATGTTTTACAGACATTACAGTTTAAGATCCTGTTCAAATGTTCATATTGTATTAGTTCATATTATTTCTGTGCCATCCCAACAAAGGAACTAACATTGATTAATAAAAGTCTGCTATATAATAACAAATAAAATATAAACAAAAAAGAAAAACAAAAATGTACCTCCACAATATCTACATTTGAATAAATACCTAAAAATATCGATACAGTACTTTTTAATATCGATACAGTATTGTGAAATGAAATTTGCGATATATTGCAGAACCGATATTTTCTTACACCCCTAGCTTTTAATTTCCAACAGCAGAGGCCTTTCCTTTCCTTTCCTTTCTATATATTCCAAGAGTGTAAAGGATAAAAAAAAAAAAAAGAAAACCAAAAAAAAACCCATCTAAAATGATTTTTCAGCTCTACATCCAAGTAAACGTTTCTTGTTCAGTGACTTGTAGAAATGATTTGAAACTTCTGCTTCTTTCACAAACATTTTCACATAAAGATTAATGGAGGAACAGTTGTTAAACCAAACTGTGAGAAAACAGTGACAAAAACACCCAAGGAGTTTTTTTTTTTTTTTCTTACAGTGGACAACACCAAAAAATTATCTGCTACTGGAGGATAAATATCTAATGTAACCACTGGCTAAATGAAGCATTCTGATTCCAAATCTGTAATCAGAAAGTCAATTGTGTGAATATGGAAAAACAAACAAACAAAAAACACACATTTTCCAATCTTGTATCAACATCTATAATTGTGTATTCATAATCTGAGGATATTACGCTCTAAGATGGTCTAATACACTTATACACTGTTGCCCACAAAGTTGAAATAGTTTTCTTTTCAGACACATTCCTCTTTTTATTCTATTTATACACATCTATCATCACCTCTGACCAGGTTCCCAGTCACACTATTTATCAGGAATAAATCACTTTGTCACAATCATTTCATGAGAAGAGCTAATAAATATTCATTTGCAACTTTTCTGACAGTTTTATTTATTTGTAAGACCCATCAATAATCAATATCATGTTTGGGTTGAAGGCCCTTTGGTACATGGTTTCATTTCAGAAATATCTGGATGAACTCGCTCACCTGCTTATCACTTACATGAACCAAACTGGTAGAAAAAGTCAATAGGTACAAGTGGAGGAAGTGAATTTTGAGCAACATTCCACAATAAATCTATTTATCTACTTTTGTCATGTCCTCGACTAGTTGATCGTAATGTGGGGCTCCGTGGTTGAACAGAAAACTCTGCACTACTTTGACAAATTAATCCCAAACTGTTAATTCTTTTTTTTTATTCCTACTCTAATTTGTATTGATATTTTCAACATTTATAAACAACAATAACAACAACACTGTTTGGGAATCACATTATTAATAGTCCATCCATTCTTTTGCTTTCTTTTTGTTGCTGTTTCGGGTTCTGGATAAAGTCCATTTTCCTCATTTTTTTTCAAACTGCACCTCCAATGATGAGTCAACTTTTCCATTATGCAGATTTCTTCAGAAATCTCCACCCACTGTTCCTGGTTAGGGGGATCTACCTTGCCCCATTTCCTTGTAATTGCTTCCTTGCCAGCTATCAGAAATATTTTAACCAAATACCTATCAGATGCGTGTACATTTTCCTTAATGTAATTAAAATGACAAAGATAAAGTATCATGTAATTCATAGGGATGTCATATCTCAATAGCTCCTTCATATTTGTATGTATATTTTCCCAAAATAAAGACAATTTCTGACATTTCCAAAATACATGTCCAAACTGTTAATTCTAATACAGGATTAACAATAAATTCTCCAATCTGGGCTCCAGTGAAAAATACATCTTTGCATCACTTGAGCTGCACCACATTTTTCTTTCAGGTATTGAAAATATCTGTAATTTATAAAATAATTTCGATCACATAGAATTTATAGAAGTAAAATGCTGCTATGATGTGCTGCTAAAGCCTACAGTCACAGAAAAAAATATTAAACCATCAAAAGTCTTCAAAAACAATGGTTATGTAATCAAGTACTAATTCCTGTGTGTAGCATGTGACTAAAACAAACAGAAAAGAAAACATGGAATTCCTAAAAGCACTGTTTTTGTCAGTACAATGCCATAGATATTGATGTAAGAACAGAAGTGATTTTGGTTATTATCAAGAAAACATGGAAAACGGCTAGATATCAGCTCTGAAATTAAACTCTTATGAGCTATTTTTGTTGTTATCATTATATTTGTCCAAACAAATGTACCTTTAGTTGTACCAGGCATTAAAATGAACAACTGAAGAAAACAAGGGGTGGTCTAATAATTTTTTTTGACATATGCATAACTCAAAACCCTGAAATGCAGGAGAAACTCTCTCCTGGGAGCAAAACCAGTGTGTTATAGAGTTAACCCTTAGGGGTCTGAGCCTATTATAACTGTTTTGAGTACCTTTGATTTTGCCTTTATATACCATATAGAAAAATGTTTACCATACTCATGTTTGGTATCTTTTTTTCCAGCACAGCTTCACCTATATCATCAGACTATTATATTTTCATTTTGGCCAACTATATCAACATACAGGGCCAAAAAATACACAAAAAATATAAAATCTGATTTGAAAAGATGCATAATTTATTCCACAAATAACACAAACATACTTAATTAACATTTTTAAAGCCTGTAAAACTGAACATATCTTCCAAATAATATATTTATAAAGTTAAAATTATATACAAGTTTGTTCTGTTTTCAAAACGTCATATCTCTGCTTGTATTTGCTCTATCAGCATCAAATAAAAAATGGGAGAGAGTTTCAAGTCTGCACCTTTGAATGCACTTGTCTCCAGCAATCTACGTGCCTGACTTACGATGCTACAACGTGTTGACAATGTCATGTGATTCAGTCACGTGGCCATGACCGTGGACCTCTAAGGGTTAATATACAGTCTAGTAGTTTTTTTTCCCCAGTTCATTTATTTTCTTAATTTAGTTCATCTATGTCTTTTAATTGATTTACCTTTACACTAGTGTTCTTTAGTATTCTAGATAATGCAAACTATCTGACTGAACTGTGGACTTTGAGAACCATTACACTCCGATTAAACAGAAATGTCATTCTGCCTGTTAAATAATATTAATCCCCTGAAAGTCGGGGTTACGATTATTTAAACAGGAATCTCTCGTCATCCCCTTATGACGCAAATGCAGAATTACATCCCACTGGCTCTCGCTCACAAGTCAGATAAAGAGAATGACTTATGACAGTGGAGCCATTAGTATCTGGGCGTTCGCCAGTGAGCGAAGGAAGACAGGACTGAGGGTGAAAGTTAATGCAATTTCCTAATCAATTCTACCGCAGCACATATCTCCATGCATCTGCCCTCAGCATCCTCCTCTACCTCATATACCTGACAGATAAAACAGAGGCATGAAGAGATCCATCCTGCAAGATGACTCACAGAATAACTCAATTTAGCATCTATTAGGCTGTGTCGATCTGCAGCTGTTTATATATGGAAATGAGGCAAAAGAGAGTAAGAACTGGCCGAATGCTCATTATCTTTAGTGTGTTTTCTAATGTGCAATCTCTGCATTTACTTTGCTTCAGTTCCACGAAGAATGGAACTAAGCTGCAGATTCTCTCTGCAGCACGATATGAGCTAACAAGCGCCAAGAGACCACTCTGCTGCCAGGCAAAGTAATCACCCTCATAAAGAGGACATCATTTAGCACAAGTTGGAGTGAGACGCAGCTTTAGACATTTACGAGTTGTGAGCAGCAGTGGACGGCAAAAAGGTCCATTTACTCAAGTGTATGAGACTGCGTTAAGATACACACTTTTACAGGAATGTTTCCTTTCTCCTTTAAGCTACTTCTTTTGATCATTTATAGCAGAGTTCTCATACTCCTGACACTTCCTTCATTTTTTTTTTTTTTATTACCTCCGCCAAGTAAAACAGCTGAGGTTATGTTTTCATCTGGGTTTGTCTGTCTGTCTGTGTGCAAGATAACTCAAAAAGTCATGGACAGATTTTCATGAAACTTCCAGGAAATGTTGATACTGGCACAAGGAACAAATGATGATATTTTGGTGTTGATGGGGGGAGGGTCCTGATCAGCCTTGGCGGATTTTTGCGCTCTCCGAGTGCTTTTCTGTTTATTATTATTTAGTCATTACCTCCACCAAGGAACGGCGGAGGTTATGTTTTCATTGGGGTTTGTTTGTTTGTTGGCTAGTTAGCAAGATAACTCAAAAAGTTATGGACGGATTTTGATGAAATTTTCAGGAAATGTTGATGCTGGCACAAGGAACAAGCGATTAAATTTTAGTGGTGATCCATGGGGACTGATTTGCCTTGGCGGAGGTCTGCGCTCTCCGAGTGCTTTTCTAGTTTGGACTGTTTTGGTTTCAGTTTCATCATCATCATCAATCCCTACTTTTAGTTTTAGCAGGTAATATGCTACAAGGAAATAAGTATTGGAGCACAATGAATTCAAGTGTTTCATTACTGAAAATGTCATAGTGTCATTTGATATTGCAATAAATATCCTCATGGGACCCAGCAATGAATTTTTGTCCCCTGTATTCAACAAGATTTTCACAGTTTTACTTTAAATAAATAAATAAATAATAAAAATGAAGAACACTGTCCACTGCCAAGGACATTCCACTGAAAAAAATGTATCTGAAAAAAAAAAACTGTTGCATTATATTATACTTGTATTTTATTCTTTTATTTTGGTTTTATTTATTCTTCTGTACAGCACTTTGGTCCACTGTGGCTGTTTTAAAGTGCTTTACAAATAAAGTTGGATAGGATTGGAATTGATTATATTGTTTCTAAACAAGACAATTATTTAATGCAAAAAAAAAAAAGGTTTTACATTAAATTAAACCAAAACTTTACTGTCTAACCTCATCATCATCATCATCCTGGTTCTCAGAGACCTCTCATCTCCGTCCTCACCTCTGTGAGCAACCACGGCTGATCCTGCGCCAGTCGATCAAAGTCAGTCTCGGCGGTCACGTTGGCATAGCGGAATCTGTTCTGGACGGCTGCCGATGTGCAGATGTACTTGTAGAGGAACTCCTTTCCCGTCTGCTCAGAGATGGCTTTGGCTGACATGACTGAGGAGAGAGGAGGCAAATGGATGGAGAGAGTCAGAGGACGGGAGATAAACGACAAGATAGAGACGATTAAATGGACAGATGGATGGAACGGAACTGCTGGATGAAGAATGAGCATGAAAAACAGATTTTCATTCTGAATTATGTCAGCTCTTCTTAACCCGTTATTGAGCAAGTGACTATTTTTGGTAATTTCAGCAAACATTAAATGTGGGGCCAATCCCGTGCCTCAGTGAGGTCAAGAAGCATGTTGGTTTTTATAACATTATACAGTCATTCAGACAGATTTTATAGAAAATTTCAAGCTGTAAATAGTGAATATGAGTGATTTTTGTCAGTTTATGACCTTGTACCAGTTGTTTTACTGCATGCGTTTACTTTTTTGTTAGTGCTGCTCGGATGTAAGAGGAGGATTGTTGTCATGGCAACCAATGAGGAGGTAGATGACGATGTCCAATAACACACTTAAGTTGAAATTTTGAATTTCAGAGTATTTCAATAAGTGTCTTATAAAATGTTAATGAAATAAAATGAAAGTCAACATACATGACTTCTTCTGCAGCTTATTCAGAACAGAAACAGGTCTTAAACCTACATTTACTGTTCCATGTTGACCTGAGTTGACCCATTATTACCAACAGCGGTAACACAAGCAGTGACAAAGCTCTTAATTGATTTTTGGAGCCTTCTCCATTTCCTTCACTTGCAAAGTGTGACAGAGGTAAAAGAAATCCAATAAACTATAACAGGATCTATAAATTTTATTGCTAAAAGGGAGTGGCTGTGACCTTTCCTCTTTGATCGTAAGCGTCACACAATAAGGAAACATCCTAATAGGATCAAGGCACACATTTGCCAACAGGAAGTTACATTTGATGTGAGTTTTAAAATGAAAACTCACTCTGGACCTGCATAGAATTATCTGTAAATCTGTAAATATTTTACTAATGGATTAGCCACCTGTTTTTCTGTTTTTTATCCCACAGAGGGTGTTTCATCTCTCATGGATTTAACTCTTGAAGACCAGGAATTATTTATCTGCAATTTCCATTTGATTTTTCTCAAATGGCTCAGCACAACACCTGGTCTATATGAAAATAAAAATATGAAGCTGTTGGAAGATAAACAGAGTAAAAAAAAAGTACACTAATCCAAGATAAAGCAAATAGCACACAGTATAGACTTATAGTGAGGATAAAACAAAGATCAGACAATCAAGCAGTGACAGGTGAGATCAGTAGTGATCTTGCTTTGAACAGGCACCAAAGATTTCCAGTCACTGATGAGGTCTGAAAGCATAGAAGTGACTGTGAAACAAAAATATGGAGTCCAAATTCTCATAAACTGTCCCTTTGAAGAATGAAGTAAACAGGTCAAATATCCTATAGGAAAGCATTCCATAAGGATTTTATACCAAGTTGTTTTAGTGTGAAGTTTGTCATTTCTCCAAGACATGAAAATATTTTTCCTTGCAGCATATTTGAGAATATCACCAAGTCTTTTTAAGCTGGTGTCAACAATGGTGTCCCGACTCGGATGTCCCACGACTAGAGATAAAGGGTCCAGTTTCAAAGACACCACTTCTCATTATTTTCATAATGCTATTCACTCAATTTTGTATTTTCAGTTAAAATCAAGCGTCTTCATATATTTAATTAACTGATCATGTAGATAATAAAAGCCTAGAAAAGATTATTATATCAAAACCAAAAAAAAACTGAAGAACTTTTTCACAAAATATATCATTTACTCAATGTAAAAACAAGTGTCTACAACCAAACAACAGGGGTTTTAATGATGAATCAATGTTGCAGAAGATGACAGTGTTTCCACATTCACTCTGAACATCCAAATGGGTCATATCTGATGCTGCTGACAAACTGCACTCTACCTGAATTACTTAAATATATTGATATGATTAATGGTTGTTTGACTTATTAAACATTTTAGATCAGTAGAGGCTTGTTTTGTCAGTAACTGTTTAGGTCTTTGAGGGTTAAATGAGACACAGAAGGCATGAAGTACAAAAGAAAATATAATTCTGACATAATATTAAACTCCATTCATACTATATTTTACTGTATAGTATTGCACATATATCAGGGAGTTTAGATTTCCTCATTACCTCCGCCAAGAAGGTTATGTTTTTGCCAGGGTTTGTTTGTCTGTTTGTTTGTTTGTCTGTCCGTTAGTGTGCAACATAACTCAAAAAGTTATGGACAGATTTGGATGAAATTTTCAGGGTTTGTTGGAAATGGGATAAGGAAGAAATGATTAAATTTTGGTGGTGATCGGGGGTGGGGGGGCCCACGGGGGGGGCGCAGACCAGAAAATTTCATCAAAATCTGTCCATAACTTTTTGAGTTATGTTGCACACTAACGGACAGACAAACAGACAGACAGACAAACAAACCCTGGCAAAAACATAACCTCCTTGGCATGGGGGGGCCCACGGCAGGGGGCCACTGATCAGCCTTGGCGGAGGTCTGCGCTCTCCGAGTGCTTCTAGTTTTCTATTGATTCAGATCAGACAAATATTAGCTGAAAAAAATCCAAACATTAGAGTGCCCTGATGTGCTCCAGTAAATATTTTACCCACTATTTCATTCATTGGACCAAACAGTCTCTGTTACAGTGTCATATAGCATCACTGTGAGTCATTTAATCAGCTGGCAGTGGTTTCCTCCAGGATGACAATGCTTCCATCCATGGAGCATATGGGCTGAATGAATGGTGAATGTGCAGAAAAAGCTAAAGCCTTCACAGTCACAGTCAGACTTCAACCCATGGAAAGATAAGACAGACTCAAACACCACAGAAGGGAATGTTTTTTAGAAGATCTGTTCTCCATACCTCTAGTGGCGTTATTAAGACACACCATGTTAGCATTTCCTTCAATATTTTACTAGTGCTGGGCAATTTATAGAATTAATTTGTTAATTAATTATGTGCAGCTATTTCTTGCTCAATAAATCACTTGTTTTGTACAGAATATCAATAGATAGATTTATTACGTTCAATATATTCTATATGCGGTTTCAGTTTATGGTCTATAATCACTTTTATTGCATGTACCCACACTCACTCACTAATACATGCCATTTAATTTCTAATCTATGTTTAGTTCTATTACAAACTTTGCCCCGTCACACCCAGTTATCATAAATAGTGTTTACTTTCATTCAGTGCTCACTTACTTTCTCCAATTTCTTTTAAAACATGATTAGTTCCTTTCTACTGTTTTTAATAATTGCTTCATATCTTCCATTGAAAAAAATACATCTGTGTCAACTGCAAACATTACACATTAGGTGCCATACAGATATCATTTAAATCAAATAGAAATAACTTGGGCCCTAATACCAAACCTTGTGGAACACTACAGATTACCAGATTTGATAACTCAATATTTTGCTTTCTTAAAATTACTCCTCAAGACATTTTTCTTCCAACAGAGATTGAAAATGCAACTGTATTTTTTGGCTGTTTTTTAATATATATTAACAGCAAATCTTTTTTCTTTTTTTTAATCATAGCCTGTATGGCATAGCGTTTCAGTAAAGAGACTATTTTAAAGTATGTTTTTTTCCTCAGCTCAATCTTTAATCAGCCATAGGATTGAAAAAATCATATCACCCAGCTCTATTTGTCACCCACCAGCAATCAAAAAATAAGCTGACCTAAACTGTCACATCTGACAACCTTAAACATCAAGTTTTGGAACATTTTCTTAACAAATTACTTTATTAACATATTGACAAAATGTCTTATGATCTATTTTTTGTCAGTCCGGCATTAGTGCAACTGCTTCCTTGACTGGTTGTCAATAATTAATGTAAAGTCAACCAGTTATCAGTTTCAGCTATTAGTTTAATAAAGAAAACTGCTTCTTAAATGCTAATAATTTCAGGTTCCTTTGCCTCTCTACTACTACGACCCAAAAAAAATTATCTTAGGGATGCACTGAATGTGAGGATTCTGGGTTGGTATTGATACAGATATTATTTTGCTTGCTTTTTTTGATTTTACTGTTAGTCATTCCCTTTTTTTGAGGCGAGGAAGCAAATAAGTCCTCAACATCAGACAAATGAAAGTGCTGTTTAAACATAATCCAGGCTTTCATCACTCAATCCTTAAATAAGTGAAGTTATATCTTATTGTAATATTAATATTCAACTGACTCAAGGCAGAAAATGCCTTTATTGTTATTACATTGGTGGAAAATTATGAAATAAAGTACTGTTCAATAGTATAAAGTCTATTTTCACATGCTCGGTACACACCATATAATAAGAAATACAATAAACAGCAAAAAAAAACAACAAAAAAAACACAGTGATAAACAGAACATTGCACAGGGTGACATTCTGTAGGATGTGTGTCCTATTTGAGTCCATTTATGCCTGTTATGTTGCAGCCATTTTATCGACCAAAAAAACAAATCAATTAATTGGAAAATGATCATTATTTATGCCAAATTCTACTCCTAATTTCCCCTCAGAAAGCATGAGCATTAGTAGTGACGGAGTGAAAACAGAGACCTTGACTAAACCCATTTCTGTGCATCCCATAACCTTGCAGCGACAAAGTACCTGTCTTACCCCTTTCTTCTGAGCCTCATTAGGCTGAAAGCCCTGGACTCCCCTTCGCTTTAGTACCCTACAGCCCTGGCAGACATATTTTAGTGGTGGGGGGATTAATAGGACTGTCATGAACACTCTGTGACTATTGATCACTTTTGTCTCTGAGTCACCACAGCACTGGTTTTCAGGTTCATCCAAAGCCCGTCCAGATCCCATTTATCACCCAATTTCTGTGTGCTCCTGAGCTATCAGAGCTATTAAATATCACTGACACACAACAGCAATAAGACCAGTCCAGATGACGCACAATAACATTTGGAAACATGGGGATGATGGATGGTTTTGAGGAGGTGGCATCAGCAAAAGTGCATCATAAATCAAATGAAACAGACTGAAGATGAAAATGGAAAAGTGGAAAATTAAAGCGTAATCTATATCCAGGTTTTATTTTCTTAAATTTGACTAAGGAAGCTGTATAATGTTGACTTTAGAAAGGATTGAGTCATACATCCTGAAGAAGGAAGACTTACTCTTATTACATTTCTATAACATCCCAAAATTTAATTACATATTTTAACCCTTTCATGCATAGTGGTCACTACCGTGGACAGTTATTCTCCAGCTGTCCTCTTGTATATTCATGGATTTAGTTGTTTTAGTTCCATATCAGCCAACACAGTGGACACTTATGCATCATCCCATACACTGCAAGTCATACCATTACTATAACTTTGCTGTTCTTGATAAACCTGATCTGCAATAACATGTTTGAATGTAAATCAACTGCTTGGTATTGTTGTGAGACTATAATTAACAGTTTTGTTTTGTTTTGTTTTTTGCATATTATCTCCATGAAGTGAGTGATGACTTAGTATTAGAGTATGTTAAAATGTGACAAAACATCAGATTAGCTGCATTAAAAATGTTTTGTTTTTGTTTGTTTTTTTACAGTTTTCACACAGTATGTCAGTAAATATGTTTCTTTGCTTCAAAAAATTAAAAACGCATGGTGTCCACCTGAGTGGACATTTTTGCAACTCCATGAACAATAAGTTCAAAAAAAAAAAAAAAAAATTCAATTGCATTATTTTTTTTAATGCTTAGTGGAATAAAAGTACTCTGGAAAAAAATCTTGAGTAAGGCTCTTATAATTCATGCATGAAAGAGTTAAACATGATATTCACAATTTAGAATTTGTTGTAAATTTGTTCATCTTATTTGGAAAATTTCATATACATAAAAACAAATATACTAAAACACATCCAAATTTTAAAACCTTCCTATTAGAATTTGAAAATTATATTACATCTTTAGAATTCATCTCTAATAAAAAAGCTCTAAAACCTTAGCAATTTATAAACAATTCTTTAATATTGTCTGAACTCTCTGTTACATTTATTTATTTATTTATTTATTCATATCTGTCAGATTTGTTATTTTTATTTATTTATTTACTTTTTAAACTATTATTTGTATATTATGCTTCGTATCTTTAAATCTATGCATTATTTTCTTAAACTTATATGTTCAAATGCTTTTTCCCTTTGGACATCTTGTTGTTTGTTCAAATTTTTGTACTGTATACTCAATGTTTTCAATAAAGTTGCAAAAAAAAAAAAACAACTATTATTAAATTTCATTCATTCATTCATTCATTCATTCATTTACAAACCAGTCAGACAGCTCTTAAACTTCCAGGTTAGTGTCTAGTTTACCTTTTTTAACTTCTAAACTAACATATTACAACAAAATCACAGGTTTAATGTTAAATTCCAACTTGTGTATCTTCTGAGCTTTAGTCAGAGACAGAGTAACAACGAGGAAGTAGTAAGAAAATAAAGTAAAAGTTGGGGTATTTCTTAAAATAAGCCGTATTTTTTTTTTTTACCGTGTTTTCCTGTGGTAGGTCTTGGAGTGTGCTGTGGTGCTGTGTTCTCGCCAGTGGAGCTCCACTCTCGCCGGCTGTGGGGACCAGAGGTACCGGATCGTGGGGTTTCCTGGGAGTTTTGTGTCTGTAGATCATCTGCCGATAGGCTTGGCTGATGTTTCCTTGCCTCTGATTGGCTGAATTGATCGCATGCACTTCTGGTGGATTCAATGATTGTGGGAAATATCACAATCGCAGTCAGAAGATATTCATTTCAGATACAAGAAATGTGCTACTTTACCTGAATATGTCCTTTTTATGTATCTTTATACTCCATTTCTACAATATTTAGGGTATTTCTCATTGGATTTTAAAACATTTATCTCCACATGTGTTGATGTTTACAATTGTGGTAAGAAAGATTAAGTTTGACGCGTTAGTATAACGTCACTAACACCACGACTACAAATAATCATCACTGTCATAATAATCATCATCATTTGCAGACAATTTTATCATAACTTCTGAACTTTCCTCATATTTAACTTGTGCACGCTAAACAAGAAAGCATGACATTTGTAGATTTCGAGGTGTACATGAATGCATCATGAGTTTCTTCTCAAAGCTGGCCACGCATGAGGAAAACTAGACAATAACGAACCAGTGATGTGGATTGGCTGGCACTGGTCTTTATCTACACACCAGCCAATAAGAACATACAACCGACATGGGGTCCTGAGGTTAGTATGGTGGTGAACTGTGGGACATGTGGAAGTCCATGGGCTTCATCTGGCCTTGACCTACATCCCTACTTTTGGCTTGATATGTTTAATAAATAGATTTAAAACTGATCTATTTGTAATGTATAACAGGTACATGTCAGTGTGACTTCTCAGTTTTTAAATGAACACTGAATTATGGTATTTACAGGTGAGGATCAGGACAGTTATGTTTTTGTTTTTAAATCAGAAAATATTGTGCTATTTAACATCCCAAAGCCTGTGATATACCAAAGCATTCAGATTATTTTCATTCAAGCAAATTCTGCTTCTAAATACTGAGCCAGGGATGACTAACCTTTACAATCTACAGCTTTTTTAGCCTAAAAGAAAAAGAAATCCATCTGGAGTCTTTTTTTTTTTTTTTTAACTCCCTCTACTTTAAGGTGCCTTCTCAGCTGTAGCCAGTTTGAGTTATTTAAACTTTTAATTTCCATTCCAATACATGTTTGGAGCTTTTATATGAAAATGTACTACTATAATAAACATTTGGGGTTTTGGCATACAGTGACATGTACATTATCAAGACAAACTCAACTTGGCAAAAATAAATACATTAATCTTCAATGTTGCATGTCATTGAAAAAAAAAAAAAACTTTTCTGCAGAGTGCCATTTGTTAACGATACCCAATAAATAATGCATGATTTTTGGACTTTACTATTTACAAATTGCATCCTGCAAAACACAATTAAAAAAAAAAAACTGCATTCAGCTCTTCAGCCATCAATACACTTTTAACAATTTTTTTTTTTTTGTTTTCTGTACAAGCTGCACATTTTTCCCCACATTTAAGAATGTGCTTTAAGATACAAAATGTTCAAGTTAGACACATCTGGCTCTGAAGCTGCAGTTAAATGGATTACCTAGTGATGCGCGCCCTCTGCTGGTTAGCACCATGAACTACAACAGAGTTCGTGAGAAAAACCATCACGTGGGTAACCTGTTCTAATTATCAGCCTAAAGGCTTGTCACAAAAGCTGTACTCGCAGGACTAAACAGACAGCAAACCACATTCATAGAGCAAAGCATGTTTTTTATTAAGTGTACAAAACAAGTGCAAAAATAGTGATTCATAAGAGCTACAAAGTAGAACTTGCCCTTCCAAAATTACAGTTACAGAGGATACAAATGCAAGATGTGAAGTGCTGTTCAGATAAAAGGATCAACCGTGCGATCTTGCGAAGTACAAAAAAATTGCAAAACATGTTCTTGGATTCACAGCATTTCATAAGTGCAAGCTGTTGAAACAAATGCCAAATTCATCCTCATTCTCCCTTTTAAACAATGCACAGTGCAAAGACTTCACGAGGAAGGACTCTAAATGACATTCATTCTAATACACTTAATCAAATAGATAACTTTGGCCCATATGATATTGTTACAATTAAATTCTAGGCAACGTACGCGCAACACAAATGCACAGAAGTAGCTAATGTTTTCACAGGTAACTAAGCTTGAAGAGACGCCAGACGAAATCTGTCCAGGAGGCAGAGCTACTGTTAAGTCAGAAATGTTGTAATATTACTAGGTTGAAACGGTTAACTTGTGATGCATGCAATGAAGTATCTGAATATTGAGAAATGTTGTAATGTAGAGGAGGAGAAGTCTAAGTCTTACACATCTGCTGTGCGAGTTGGCTACGGTACCTAAGTCTAAAAAAAAAAAAAACTGCAGCTCACAACACCTCAGAACTTATCCAGATATTGCAACACTGGCACTGACATGTGTAACAAGAACAAGCCTAACTGGATCCAAGGCATCTTAGGTTGTGGTGCAAATCAATAATAAAAAAGGCACACAGCTTGTGGATTTAGGGTGGTTATAAATGAAACCCTAAACACTGCACAAACACACAAACCTTCCACGTAGTTAGCCTAATCTGAATTAGCCCGTCATCCTCTGTATTTGCCCTTTACAGGATGGTGCACTTTGGCTTCTTCTTCTTCTCTGGTTCTTTTTTGGTGGGCTCAGATTCCTTGCGGCCGTAGAAGCTGGAGAAGAAGGCTGGGATGCGCATGGGCTCTCTGAGACTAAGCAGCCACCTTCCCTCGCCAAAATAGGCCAGCGTGCCCAGCTCCATCTCCTCTGCCACCTCCCCCTGTTGGCCGGCTTGCTGCAGGGCTAAGATTTCAAGCAGGTCGAAGCCCGTCTGGACCGCCTCGACACCCTCGGCGCAGCCCAGAGTGACGTGGGCGCGGCTTCCCAGAGGCAGGGACGCCGCTGCAGGGACCACTGACTCCGCCTCCTTCTCAGCATCGTCCGGCCACAACAGAAGCTGCTCCTCTGTGAGGGACACTCGGGCTCCGACAGTGCGTGGGGTGACAAACAGAGCACTCAGTGACAGCTCAAATGCTGAGCCATAGAAATCTGTAACAGCCTAGAAAGAAGGGAAGATAATATATCGCTTTGAATAAGAACTTAAAACCAGTTTTGTTTCCCTTCCTTTTGAGTTCAAGAATAAAATATTTCTGCACAATACAGAACCTTTAATCAACATTAGTCTTTCTAAATCTTAATTTAGGGTCATGTCATCTTTCAAGTCAATTAACTTTATTTCCAAGAAGCAGTTTAAGAGCACAGATTAGTTCAGTGAATTAAAAAATTAAGTACAAATACAAATATATACATCATTCTCTTGAATAACTGTAATATTAAATACTACTATGCAATGCAGCCCTTTCATTCTACCATTTCAGTTCCTCTAAAATCAAACCTTCATCATAATACCTTAAAAACACTCAAGTCATCAGTTCTTCAAAGCAAAAATACAACTATTTATCCACTAAAAAAGCCAAACTAAAAGAATAATATAAAAAAAGTAATGAAAAATTTGTGAACAATAACTTGACACACTACTAAACCTGTGTCACTATCAGATTTATATTTACTCACCTCCTTACTGATAAAACTATGCATTAATATAAACACTATAACAAAAAATTAATGCATTGGCTGCTTTCTTACTTGTTTCTCTGCATACTCTTTGGCACCATTTGCTTTCCCATAGTCGCAGAATTTTGTGGTGCAATGCAGAGTTCCTTTGGCTTTAAAGTACTGCTCCAGATCCACCTCCTTCTCAGCTTTCCCAGTGACTGTAAACACAACAGGATCAGTCAGGCTAACCATCTGAGAAATTAAAACTCAATCATTAATTAGCACTGCCAAATGTACAGTAATTTCATTTGTAGGATACTTCTGCATGATTCACAATTACTCAGAAATCCCTTCATGTGGATTCTTGTGTGATGTTTTTCCAGCCAATTAACAATTACTAAAATCATTCTCAAGTTTATCAACAACCAATCAAATCCTCTCAAACTCTTCAAGTTATAGTTGAATTTTCTCTACCATAATACTTAAACATTTGCATCTGGCACCACTTACACTCATTGAGGTGCTTCTTGAAGACCTCCAAGGTGTCCAGTGTTTTCAGAAAGTCCATGGCTGTGCACCTGACATTGTCCTGGACAGCAGAGACAAGAAACCAGCCGAAATAAAGAGGGAGGGTCATCTCCTCCAGGGGGCCCTTCATGGCATTGATCTGGGCTTCCTCCAGTCCACGTCTGGACTTCTTACTGAGCTGTGCTGCATCTCTGCTCCACTCGGTACGTGGCTCCAGGAAGACAGGAACACGATGGTGCTCCAGGGCGATCTCCGCCAGCCGGGCCAGTCGATCCTGGGTGTGGTTGGTGTCATCCACCACGATGAGCACAGAAGAAGGCATGCTGCCGCTGCAGCAGGCCAGCACAGCCTCGTCCAGAGCCTTGTACCCGTCAGCGGAGGATTCTGGGTTCTCTGGCTTCACACCGTGGTCGTCGGCACAAATGACAGTGCAGTGGTCTTTATAGGCGTCCCCTATGGCACGGGCCAAGTGGCTTTTTCCACTTCCAGGGAGGCCTCTGAGGATGATGAGAGTGGCAGAGGTTCGCAGGGTTTCTTTAGTGAGACTGTGTTCCAGGAGGGCAAAAGACAAGGAGCCAGGTGAAGGGACAACTACTTCTTCCTTTTTAGATTCAGGCTCATTCTGCTCAGGTTTAACACCCTCAGCCCCTGCTTCAGCATCAGATGCTTCAGGTTTAACTTCTTTCACATCTTCTGCAGGTTTTACAACTTCAGCCTCTTTCTCCGATGTCTCCTCCTTTGACATTCCAGCTTCTGTTTGTTTTTCTTCCTCTTTCTTGGCTGGCTCTACTGTGACAGTCTCTGTCATCTTTCGGTCTTCTTCTGCCTCAGTATCAATCTTCAGTTTCTCCATGGCCTCCTCCTGTCCAGTCAGGTTCTCTTCTTGACTGAGTGCTTGTGTATCTGCTGGCTGCTGCAGCGTGGCTGGTTCAGGTAATGTTCCATCTGATTGTGCAGCTTCTGGAACTGTTTCTGCCGGCTTGTCTGGCTCTGGTACAGGAGCGCTGTCTGCCAGAGGCGTTTGCATAGCCACAGGTTCTGGTTTGTTCTCTGGCACAGGCTGGGCGCTTTCTGGTTCTTTGCCCAAAGCTGCATCTGAGTCAGAGAGCTTTTCAGATGACTCATCTGGTTCTGGTGGTGCCACTGCATCAGACCCCGTCTCCATTTCGGATTTATCTTCGGGCAAGGCCTCGGTCTTTGTTTCCATATTTTCCTCAGACACCATCACGGTTTGTGTCACAACCAACTCTTGTGTTTCTGTGTGGCCATTCACTGCAAACTGGTCAGCCTCTTCAGCAGCAGCTGGTGGCTTCTCAGGCTCTGCGGCTTCCTCTTGTGTCTCCAGCTTTGACGCCACCTCTTTTTCCATTGCAATCTCCTCTTGCAGTGGAGTCTGTACAAGCTCACCACTCATCTCAGTGTCCATGTCTGGCTTCAGGTCCAGCTCTACACACCACCATGTACCTTGAACAGTCACAGAAAGGGATGAAAAATACCATTAGAATCTACACCACCTTCAGGACTTCAACAGTTAAAATAAGTCACCAAAATGCAAGATGCTATGTCAGTGTTGCCCGTTTCATTCATCTCTAATACCAATTTATAGCTTTAAAAAAAAAAAAAAAAAAAAAAAAAACAGCTGTAAGTCCCCATCATGCCTGGAAAGCAGCATACCCATTACTAGTTATTCTAAACCAAATAAAAACGCATGGTTATGTTGTGCATGAAAGCTATGGTGGATGGAAGATTTTATCTTTACCAAGTTGCTGTGTGTTGAACCATAGTTCAGGCTAGACTGAAACAGTTCTGACTTTTTCAGGTGATTCCAAACAGATCTTTAGTGCAGCTACTGACAACAAAAAATACAGAAAACAGAGGTGATTTGTTGTGGCTAGTTTGTCTAAAAACAGAGATATAATGTAAACTATCAGATGACTCAGCACATGAAGACAGGACAGTGTTAGTCTGCCTAGCAATTACAATAAGCATCTTTTAGTTTTAGTTTGAAGAAAAAAATTGACTCCATAATATACATGCATGTAAACAATGAGTCTCCTACTTTAATCAGCGAGTGATACAGTCTGGATACATAGTGTTGATGTGTGCATGTTTTGGCGATTCCAAGTATGTTCTGATGTTTTAATGCTGGAGTCAATTATTAAAGCAACGCCAACATAAAGCTCTGCAATATGTTTATTTCTGATTCAACAAGTTAAAAAAAAAAACAAAACAAAACACGGTTTCTACACGTTAAATGTAAGACCTTTTTAAGACTACTTAGAACAGAATTTAATGCCCATTTCACAGCCTATTTCATAGTCATACTGGCAAAAATTTGTGATTCCTCGAATTTAGGAAAATATATCAATTGACACCTTGATTCCCACCATTCTGAGTCATTTCTCACCAGGGGCTGCAAAGTTAGTGATAATTGGTTCCCAATTTCAATATAAACTGTTGGGTTGGAAGAGGTGGAACTGAGTAGAATAACGTTAGTTTCTTTGCATCTTGGACATTTAACAGACACATTTAAACACAGTACAGTGAACAAGTTTATGGCAACATAACTTAAGATCTACCATATCAAATGTAATACCTTTTAAAAAACTGTTTAAGGTATCAAATGCAGATTTGGAAATTCAAGACTTTTAAGACTTTTTAAGACCCCGCAGGAACCTTGAAAAAGTGCAGTGTTAAAGAATTGAGAACAAATGAACACAAGAATAAACTCGTCAGCTGTAGTGAACCTTTAAGATTTTAGTCCCTGCTGTCACTGTTAAAACAATAATGTTCTGAGAATGATGATCATATACAATAATTAAGCCCATGACATTATTTTAGATGTTTTTTTTTCCAGAGATAGAGTGTTGCTAAGGGTGAATTAGTTTCATGCATGCCAATTTCTCAATACAATTTGCATGTAGAGAGGCAGACGCAGTATAAACATCATATCTAATACAAATGACTAGAATAAAAAGTTACAGCCAATATCAAAGTCCATATTTGTTCAAAGGCTGCAGTGTCTCTTCTAGGCTGTGTATAGTAGCACTAACAGGTGTGGGCAAAAATATCAGCTCAAAAGTGAAAAACCACATTAACCTGCTGGTACAGAAACACATCAGGGCCTGCATTAAATCTGCCGTGTCAAGAAATTAGAAAAAGTAGTCATAAAAGTCTTCTGACAGTTAAAACACCTCTGAAGAACTTATTGGATTATGTAAAAATGAGAGGAAACTAGGAAACTCCATCACAAGAAGCGTTAATTAGACACAGGGTAGGTAGATGCACAGTAACAGTTCAGAACTGGGCTTTTACAACCTGTGTGGGTTGTTTTTTCCACATTTTCATGAAAAAGTTCAACCATGTCTGCCAACAATAGCTTCAGCCAAGTAGTCAACTGTTCATGCACATCCCTAATAAAAAAAAATATATAACATTTAATTTTAATTAATAATTGAAGTCAAATAATCAAACAAATGTATTTGACTTAGTTGTGATATTGTCATGTTTCTACCCAAACCTAAACTAAAAATCAAAATTAGTTTATTCTATTCAGACACATTCCTAATAAAAAGAATGAAGGTTAAGAGCTAATTTTTGTTGGAGGATACAAGTTTACCATTCTGAATATGACTATTCATGCACACCCCAGACAGAAAGCATTACTGGCTAATTTATTTACTTTGAAGTTGAATAACCAAGTAAAATTTAAATTGATTAGTCATGATGTCATCATGCTTCTACCCAATTTTTTTTTTTCAGATTTTCCTAAATATATGCAACACTAAGCAGAAACAAATCTTGCACCCTAAATGAAAATTAAACAGAGCTAAGAAAAAGATGATTAACATAATTTAATGAATGACAACGAGCCAATATTAACCCTTTCATGCAAGAATTATAAGAACCTTAGTCAAAAGTTTTTTCTTGAGTGTTTTTATTCCTCCTTGCACATGAAAAAAAACAACAAAAAAAACAATGCGATAGATTTTTTTTTCCATGGAGTTACAAAAATGTCCATGCATTTAATTTTTGAAGTAAAGAAACGTGTGTTTAAAACCCAATATCAGAAAGTACAGAAGAGGATGAGGGCCACTGGAAAAAAAATACTATAAATTAAAAGAAGGTTCAATATATGTATATTTTTAATTATTATTATGAAAAAACAAAGTCAGAATTCTGAGGAAATAAGGTCAGAATTCTGAGGAAAAAAGTCAGAATTCTGAATTTAAACTCAGAATTCTGAGGAAAAAAAGTCAGAATTCTGAGAATAAAGTCCAGTGGCCCGTATCCTGTTCCGTAAGAAAATAACATGAAAACAACGAAATAACATTTTTAATGCTGCAAATCTAATGTTTTCTTCCATTTTAACATATTTTAATGCTAGTTATTACTCACTTCATGGAGATAATGTGCAAAAAAAAAAAAAAAAAAAAAGTCTAACAATTTACAACCGATTCACACTTAAACATGTTAGTGCACATCAGGTTTATCAAGAACAGCGAAGTCACAGTAATGGTATAAATTGCAGTGTATGAGATGATGCATAAGTCTCCACTGTGTTGGCTGATATGGAACTAAAACAAAAAAACCCATGAATATACAACAGTTTTGTGTAACTGCCAACTGTAGTGACCTCTATGCATGGAAGGGTTAAATACTTTGAGGTCTAGTAATCAAGCAAATTACACCCAGTTAGTCGCATCATCATTGCGCCTCTACCCAAACAAAAAAAATAAAATAAAAATAACCCACAAGTAATCCATTTAATTATATTTTATTTCTCCTCACCCCAGATAAAAATTCCTAATCTCTTTAATAAAAAATGAACAGCAACGTATGATATAATAATTATGGTAGGGTTTGACCAAAATAGTAGTAGTAGATAGTAGATAAAAGCTTGATGCTTTTTCTGGTGTCGTATTTCTGTGCAGACCCATGCTTGTTTAATCCATGTGTGGGTCATCTCAGACAAAGGGCGGTCTGAAAATGGACCATCCCGGACAGTGGACGCTTTATCGGGGATCCACCTCCACCGTGTGGCCGTTTTCATTAAAAAAGCGTCTGATTAAGATTTAACCATCAGATGAAACCACATTGTGTCATGAGACATAAGGGGAAGCGACGACAAAATAGTTGGTTAACACATGAGAAAAAAAAGAAAAAAAAAAAAACGAAAAAACAGGACCAGGTTTATTGAACTGCTTCATTAAATAGAGCGCACGAGCGGCAGTTGGCGCATAACTGACATGAATTGAAGCAGTTTGTTTGAAGTTAGGACCAAAAACAAACCAGTTAACTTGACTAAAATTAGCCATTTTCGAGGCCACGGCGACATAGTTTATTGTTTAATGCGCAGAAATTTGAGCTTCACATTTTCCGCTGTTCAATGTGGCGGGGAGTGGCGTGCACCTCAACGCTAACCACCCCACGCCACAGACAAAAAAAACACAGCATTTAGCGCAAATCCCGCACACACGTCGTCGCCACGTCTGGACACTCTGTGGACCAAAGAAGCTCGCGTGCTCCACCAGTTTACCTGAGCGGAGGAACACGAACGGCTGAAGTGAAGGGGCTGGGGGTAGGGGTGGGTGTGGAGGAGGCTTTTGTCGACCCGTTGCCGGCTTACCAGTTTCTGCAGTGAAGTGGAGCTGCTGCTGCTGCCGCTGCTGCTGCTGACCACGCGTTTCTCTCCGCTGTAATGACAAGGCAATCCCCGCCACGGACACGCTCCCCTCTTCAAGGGGAAAAACGGAAATTCAGTGGTACGCGCAAGTGGGCGGAGCCACGGACACGCCCCTGACAACCGGAAGAGACAAATGCTCCGAAGTGAAATCAGAGAAAGATGTCAGAAATAAGATTTTATTTCATTTTATTTTTCATTCATTTCATGATTTCCGTCTGTTGAAGAATTCTGTTTGGTTTGTTGTGAATTCTTTTTTTTCCCAGTATTGTTGGTTTTTTAAATGTATTTCCTGATTTATAATTTTACTTTTATTTACACTGGTTTAGTTTAGTTTAGTTTAGTTTAGTTTAGTTTAGTTTATTAGTTTGATCCCCATTAGCTGCTGCACACCACAGTAGCTATTCTTCCTGGGGTCATCAAACACACAAAAACAAAGCACCCACAATTTCCCACAACTCACTCAACAAAGAGGATGTACATACACTCAACACAACACAAAAACCAAAAATCAACAACAGCACACAATACAAAACAATTACAATAACAATGATAATACCAACAACAACAGAAAAAAATAATAAACCAAAAATCAGAAACAAAAAATAAAAACATAAAATAAAAACAAATAAAAAACTAAAAACAGCTCCACAACAAACAAAAAACAAATCATCTCGATGATGTCATTATAGGATGAGCAATAGCTCAGACAGTTATTCTTGGGTAAATATAAAAATTCTCAACCTTTTAGAAAAACTAACCACTTGAATTTCTGAAATTAAAAATTGTGGCTATGTATTCCATGCCACCATTGCCCTATATTGCACACTACCCTGTATTTGATTTGTCCTACAGGCAGGCAACAGGAAACGTCTGGTCACATTGAGGAAAAAAGTCTCTTTTGCAAGGGAGGATTGTCCCTATGGTCTGATAAAACACTGTGAAACTGAAAAAAGATAGAAAGAAAAACATTTATTTATTTTTATTTTTTGGAACATTCTTTTTATGGAACATTTTCAAAGTTCATACAGGGTGTATGAAATGTAAAGCAGATCCAAAATATGTCCACAGCGATGATCTCAAAAGTCTGTATTAAGTCTTTTTCAGGCAGTTGCAGTCTGAGTTCCCAGACTGGTTTTCCAAACTTTGCTGTGAAGACATCCTTCTGATTGTTAATATAAAATCTTAGTCTTTCCAGAGAAATATAGTCTGATATCAAAGATTTCCACAGATGTATTGAAGGAGGTTCTTCTCCAAACCATTTGGTCATAACAGCCTTTCTTATTTTTTTTATTTTATAATTTAGTCTACAAGTCATCAACAAAGTGTGAATTTGGGTAATGTTTTGCATGAAAATGTGGTCTGGTGATTTGACAGTATAATATAGTTTTCTTTTTGTGTTCGTTCTGTTGATCTCATATTTTATTTATTTTCACATTTTACTTTTATTTAGCTAGGTTAATGTTTAACTCTCTTTATTATCCCTGTAGGGAAATTCATTCTATCCATTCTGATACACACAGCACGTAGCATTAGCATTAACATTAGCACAGTAGGAGCAGTGAGCTGCCATTGAAGACCCTCAGGGAGAGTCCAGATCTATGTCAGTACCTTGGTAAAGGGCACTGACAGGAGAATTAACTTATATATACCAGTATATAGGTCACATTACGATAAAGAAGTAAAAATAAAATCTTGTCACCTCAGAATTGCCACATTTTAATGATGCCCTCAAATTCATCAAAAGATATGAATATGTCTAATTTAGCACCTTTTTGCTTCATGCTCAAGGTACATTGTAGGAAAATCGAGATTTCCCCAAATCTGTCAAAACCAGTACAGACGTAAGCTGGAAATTTCCCCACAGTCGCATTAAAGATTGAGAAATACACCGGCGTTGTTGCCTTTGGGTGAACAGTGATGTCCAACCCACTAAATTATAAGGAAAGGAAAGGAAAGGAAAGGAAAGTTAAAAATCTTTCAGCTGTAATTCTATTGATTTTATCCAGACACAACTGTACAAATACTAGTGTAAACCCTGCAGGAAGAAGTCAGCTGTATGTAAATTAAAGTCTGTGTGGCTGGCAGCAGAAGTTATAGAGATATGAGTTGGGGAAGTACCTTGCAGCACATACAGATCTAGACTGGAAACTCTTCAATAAGCAAAGGGTAAAGCTCTTCAGTTTCATATTTGGCTAGTATTACAAAGGCTGGGAGAGGTCATTTGGACATGTTTTGTATATTATGTGTTGATCATTTTTGAATAATAGATATTAAAATAGATTAAATTAATTTATTCAGTTCCCCTGGCTGTTTTTAGAGCAGTAGAAATCCCAGAAATGCAGGGGACTTCTCCTTTGTTTCATTTCTATTCTCCAGAGAGCTGTTTATTTTGTACAATGCACTTGTGTCTGCAGTGTCTGTTGTGAAACTAATTGAGATGCATTCAGACATTTTTATGAGTTTGTTCCTTTTTTCAGGCCTTATCAGCCAGTGTCTTCACAAACACACCATGTATACAGTAAGCACCCACACAGTATCAGGATATTAGCAGTCCAACATATCAGGTTGGTTTTGACCTATTAAGTCTTTTTTTCCATGGTTTTCTGTAGGTCTTTTCCTCAATTGGTGCTGTGAAGACTCACAGGCCTTGACTAGAAACATCATCCTTGTGTTAGGTATTGTTTTGCTTCGTCAAGAGCCTAAAAAGCAGAAACGATAAATTAAAAACAGCTAAAATTGCACTGAATTCCATAGAAATGCAGGGAAAGAGCAACAGAGAGCACACCTTCTGAATGGCATTTATGGCGGAGTCATTGTCTTGCTGTTTGGCATGAGTCAAAGCTTTCTCAAAATAGGAAACAGAGGATTCATAGTTTCCCAGTTTCACTAAAATGAAACAGAAAGAGATTAACTTTCAGTATCACCCAAACAAGATGACAAGCCACAGTGAGCAAGTATGTAAACACAAGTAATATTAAGTCATGAAAAGTCAAATTACATTCTGATTGTGCCACTAAAACATTAGAATTGATCTGCCATTTCTCATCTGCTATTTCATCTGCAGCAGTGGCTGAACGGACTCCATATTCTCTGGCTTCTTCGTGGCGATTAAGCTCCAGGTAACACCAGCCGATCTCATGGAACAAATACGTCTTCTCCAAACCACCACGGACCAAGGGGATCTTCTTTTCCCAGCTGAACAGATGAAGAAAACGAAATAAATTCAACACCACCAATGAACAGAGGTAGAATGTAAGAACTGTACTTCACACAATAATGAAGCACTTTTACTTTTTCTTAGGTAGGTAGCTTAGGTAAAGGCTGAGAGTAAACAGTGACCCTACATACTGTTATGATTTTAAAGAATATGAACCATGAACAGTGTATACATGAGTTAAAATGAGCTAAACCTTAAACATTTTGTAGTAAAATGCAGTATATATATATATATATATATATATATATATATATGAATGCAGAAAAATGATTTTTTTAAACAATTTGTTATTTTTACTTTTCATACTTTAACTACATTTTAAAAATATTTACTACACATACTTATATTGCCAGCCAAAACTTTGGAAACACTGTTTTGTTTTGTTTTTTTATCATTTTTGAGAGACGTGTATGTTGCTATTATTTATATGCAAGAAATTCTGAAATTTAACAGTGTGAAGATGACCTTTGAGATAGAAAAACCACACATGCAAAGTACAGAAAACAATAATAAATAATTAAACACAGAGGAAGAGCAGAAATGACTGAAATGTAAACAGATTATTACGTGTAATATTTGACCAAACAAATGCATAAATGTACAGATATCAAAGTAAAAAAAAAAAAAAAAAATGTTTGTTGCAAAGGAAGGGGAATGTGTTTGTAAAATATGATACAAGACAACTTGTAAAGTTTCAAATAGAACTTTTTCTTGTGTTCCAGTATTTTCACAGTGTGGCATTAGTACTTTAATTCAGGTGAAAGATCTGAATACTTCATCCAACACTACTGATAAACTAAATGATGCATGACCTCTAGATAAACTGGTCATTAAAACATGGGTGTGATAAGTTTACAGCAGGTGGAATGGTTTTTGGAGAATGACCCTGTTACACATGTATGTCATATATTATGTAAATGTGTCAGATGATTGTATGTTTACTTACAACTCAATGGCTTGTGTAAACTGAGCGGTCTGTGCGTAGACTCGGCCGATGTTGTCTAAAGCCCTTGACATCGCCTCTGGAAGTTTACTGTTGATGAGAGATGTTAGTGTACATTTTATACTTTGACCTCTTTTGTGTGTTTTGCTCAGATTCTCACCACTGCTTAGCCAACTCTAGATCCTTCTGATGATGGTCCAGGGCTTTGTTCATATCTCCCAGTTCAATCAGGGCGTTGCCAATACAGCTGTGCAGGGTACCCAACACCTCCCGTTTATTTGGTACCTCTTTCTTTGACCACATCTGCACAGTTTTCATGACCTCTTCTGCCTTCTTAAGACTGCCCTCTGCATTTCCAGACGTCAACTCTGAAATGAAAAATGTAAAATATGCCCCAAAAAAGGAAAAAGAAAAGAAACGGTCCAGACGTTCTGCATGAATACTTCTTTACCTGCTTCGATTTCACTCAGGCCCTTCAGGAGAAAGTGAGCAGGTTCAGGGGCTGCAGTGTGACGGGGTTTGTTCTGGTTTTGGTTCTTCCCCTGTAAGTCGATTGGGTTCTCCTGGTTCCATAACTCCGTGCAGGAGTCCAGGTAAGAGAGGCCGCCCTGGAGAGAATCCTGAAGCCTTTCCCCGTTCTTTGTCTTCCCTTTTACCAGTTCTGCAGATCATTGTGTAACAGATATAATTATTAGTTTTAACCCATGAAGACCCAACGAGCCACCGACGACCAAAACCATCTACTGGTCTAAAAATGTTTAATAACTTATGATCCACTAATTCTACAAGTCCATGTAAATAATTGGTGTAAAATACAGCTTGTCATCTTTTCATGGTCATCAGATATGACCCATTAGGACGTTCAGAGGCTCCGTAGTGAACATAGAAACACTGTCATCTTCTACAACATTAATTCATTAGTAAAACCCATGGAGTTGGATCAATGACAGAGGATGGACACACTTATTTTATGTTCAGTTAATGAAATATTTTGCTGAAAAATTTATCTTTTTCTTCAGTTTTCTCTGGTTTGGATATAATAATGCTTAAGTTTAATCTGAGCTTTAAAGAATAGCTACATGATCAGTGAATTAAATACAGGAAAATACTGGATTTTCACTGAAAATATAGTAGCAAAACACAGAACATAATATTAGAGTAAATGGTGATTAATCACTGAGGAAAGGTCAAAAATAGAGGAAAAAATCATTTGGGAACTGCCACAAAAGCAGCACTGGGTCTTTATGGGTTAAATAAACATATTAACCCTTTAACCCCTGACGTGTCTGTGGTATTCCTTCTCAGTGCATGATTTATTTTAAATATTCATAAAAATTCAACTGTTTGCTCAATAGGAAAAATTTCCAAATGTGCTGATAGACTAGACCAGGGGTCGGCAGCCCTGGTCCTATAGAGCCACTATCCTGCATGTTTTAGATGTTTCCTTCTTCCAACACACCTGATGGTCATTACCGGGCCTCTGCAGAGCGTGATGATAGGCTTATCGTTTGAATCAGGTGTGTTGGAAGAGGGATACATCTAAAACATGCAGGATAGTGGCTCTGTAGGACCAGGGTTGCCGACCCCTGGACTAGACCTTGTTCTTTCCATAGACATCTGAGCATGCTCAGTGCACCCCCTGCTGCCTGTGTAATGGGGGATAAAACACAGAGCAGTGAGTGAGAGGACTCACTATAAAAATAGACAGTTTGGGGTTTTTTTTAATACTGTTTTCTTTGTGGTCCTTTATTTATTTATTTTTTACTGTGTTTTTTCCGGGTTTTGACCATGTAACTGCTTTTCGGAGTTTGACCAGGTGTCACAAAGCAGCTGGACTGATTTAGAAAAAAAAAGCCTGATACTTGTTGTTCAGTGTGTTCCAGTTCACAGTTCATGTTCAACATTCTAAATATATTGTTGATGTACATTCTGAGTGTCATATTAAGTAAAAACCTGTCAAACCTGTCTTTTTGTGTTATTCCCTAAAACAAACAATAAAGCAAAACCACTGAAGAAAAGGAATACAAGCACATATTCAGCTTTTATGACACTGAAACAGATGCAAATTCACAGCAGCACGTTTACCTGGAATAATGTTTCAGGGGTTAAAGGGTTAAAAACAAAAGTGACACTTGTCATTGATGATGGAAAAATAAAAAACAGTGTAGAGTAATGGACCTAAAGACACTAAACATAGACAAAACTAAGAGAAAAAAGTAAGATGAAGTCATACCTTTGTTTTTTAAAAGGTCCTCTAGATACTTCTTATCATTATAAAATGCTCCCAGCATCTGTTTGGTCGTCTTCTCGTTCTTTGGGATCTTTGGTGTCTGCTGTTTCTTCTCTTTCGTCAGACGTTCAATAGCAGTAATTGGTTGTGCCTTTTTTCACCAGACAGAATCAGAGAAGAAAGATGATGTTGAAAATAAAATACAGGAATTTGTAATGATGGTCGCTTTGAATAGAATAGAACAGATCTTTATTATTTTCTGTTACAGAAAAAATGAAAGTCAGTTTAGCCGTTCTGTTGTGTTAGGCAGCAGATTCTTAAAGCGCAAAAAGAAGGACTAGATAAAAACTATCACACAAAATTATCCTGAAAATATATACTGAAAAATAATGAAAATATACAAACGAATATAAAAAATATACAGAAGGCCAAATCTATACTAAAGAGTTTGCATTGACTGGTGAACTGATGACATTTAATCAGGTTTTGTATCCTTAAACAACATGAGCTGAGTTTAACCCATAAGGACCCAGTGTGACATTTGTGTCAGTTCTCAAATAATTTTTTCTCTGTTTTTAACCGTCCTTAAGTGATTCATCACCATTTATTGTAATATTATCTTATATGTTGTGGGGGTTTTTCAGTGAAAATTGACTATTTCCCCATGTTTACTGTACTGACCATGTAGGTGTCCATAAAAGCTTAGATTATAGTTGAGGGTTATTCCATCAGAAACAAAGAAAACTGAAGCTAAAGTGACTTTTTCAGTCAAATCTATCATTAACTGAACATAAACCCGGTGTCTCCATCTACTGTCATTGATCCAACTCCATGAGTTTTACTGGTGAATCAACATTGTAGAAGATGACGGTTTTTCCACGGTAACTACGGAGCCTCTGAACATTCAAATGGATCATATCTGATGACCATGAAAAGATGACAAACTGCATTTGACACCAATTATTTACATGGATTGGTGGATCAACAGGGATTAAACAGTTTAGATCAGTAGATAATTTTGGTAGATGGTGGATGTTTGGGTCTTTATGGGTTAAAGAGGATTAAAAGCAAACTCTTCTTGATGCATTGGGAAAAAAATGGATGAATCCTTGATTTAACTCTTGCAAAACATTTATGGAAAGAGACTCACCTCAACATCTTTTTGGAGAAAGGACAGGTCTCCCTTAATCTCCAGCTTTACAGATGAAGGACCTACATTATTTAAAAAAAAAAAAAAAAAAAAAAAAAGGCTTAGATTTTCTTTTTATATGCTTTTGCAGCCACAAAATACTACTGATCATCTTACTTCCAACAGAGATTTCTATGGCCTCCTGGGCTTTTTGGATTCCCAGCCTGAACTCCTGTATTTGCGGACGAAGCTTCCTCCCTCTGTGGTAAAACACCAGAGCGAACTCAAACTCCCCCATGTAGTACAAGGTCTCTGCCTTCTGGTACAGACCCTAAAGAAAAGGGAACATGATAAACTCAGGCTTTCATGTATGTTCTGACATATTACATGTTGGTTTGAGTGATGGTTTTCACAAAAGGACATCACAAGTAAAATCTCTGAATTATGTAGATCATATCAGCAAAATATGTTAAGTATGAATAGTAAAAGTAGTATGTGTGCACTAAAATGATGAATACTAATACTAGGTACTGTGTGTATTAGAATGGGTAATATATAGACAAAATTTTCTGACAGGAATAATAAGTTACCTTTTTCCTTTGATTTAACCTCTATAATTGTTCCCTGTCAGTGTTTTATTACTATATATTTGAGCCCATTTAAAGAATGTCATATGCTGTTAAGTAATTTAATGTATAATAATGCAACATATTCTATAAAATCGTCCTATGTCTTTAAAAAGATATATATAAAAAAACAGCTCTATTTCAGATAATTACAGGGGTTTATAAATATTTATTTGTTTTAATATGTAAAAGATTTTTCTCAGTCTATAAAGAAACAAGTCATTATTGAGTTTATCATGTATATAAAATCAACACTTTTGCAGAAATTCAGTCACTGGACAGGAAGGGAGTTAAAAAAAAATGTAAACTGGAAAGTAAATAAAAGCTGTCAGACAAAATGTGCAATATTTGCCCCAGAGATGTAGCAGAGTAGATGTATAAAGCTGAACAAAATAGAAATATATCATAAAATGCCTCAAATTTGTACATAACTACAGTAGTTGATTAGCAGTGGTCATATATGTCTGGTTCAAATGAGGTCTATTTCATATTTTATGTTTTTTTCCAAACTGTTTTATATTCCTAATTTATATTAACTTAATTTTTACATTGTTTACATGTCATGGTATGCTTACATACATTTTAAATCAAGTAAATAGATAGATGTTGATCTGATCTGTTAAGTATATTGAGCTGAAACTAGAAATACACATACTACAAGGAGCATGAGAGACTTACATTAACCTGTTAAAAAACAGGGGTAGGGCCTACAGCGTTGACTTAAATTTAAAATACTGGTTATTAAAGCAGACTCATTCCTTAATACAGACAGATGGATGATTTAATAATGATAATGTCAGTTACGTTTACCTCAAAAAATGTCTTGTCCTCTTTGAGTGAAGCCTCTGCATCTTTTAAAGCATTTTCAGACAGACCCAGCTTCAAGTAGCATTTGGATCGACCAACATAGCAGCTCCTGTCATTGGGCTTTAAAGTCAGTGCCTATTCAAAAACAAAAAATAAAACATTTATAAAAATTAAAAATACGACCAATCCCCACATTCTTTGTTAAATGGAAGAGGATTAGGGCCACTGGAAAAAAAAATTAAGGTCCAATATATATTTTTTATTATTATTATTCTGAGAAAAAAAAGTCAGAATTCTGAGATTAAAGGCAGAATTCTGAGATTAAAGGCAGAATTCTGAGATTAAAGGCACAATTCTGAGATCAAAGGCAGAATTCCGAGAAAAAATGTCAGAATTCTGCCTTTAATCTCAGAATTCTAAGAAAAAAAGGCAGAATCCTGAGATTAAAGGTAGAATTCTGAGGAAAAAAAAGTCAGAATTCTGACTTTTTTTCTCAGAATAATAATAAAAAAACATATATTGGACCTTAACACTTTCATGCATGAAGTACGAGAACCTTAATCAAGATGTTTTTCTTGAGTGTTTTTATTCCTCTTCAGGCATGAAAAAAACAATGTGATTGATTTTTCTTTTTTTTTCTTTTTTTTTTTTAATGAACCTATTTTTCATGGAGTTACAAAAATGTCCACTCAGCTGGACACCATGCATCTAATTTTTGAAGCTCAGAAACATGCACTTACTGACATACTGTGTGAAAACAATTAAATAAAAGCATTTTTAACCTCCTGAGACCCAGCAACGCATTTTTGTCCTCTGTAGGGGCCAAAAGTTTGACAGTTTTACGTAAAAAATGCTGTCCATTGTAAAGGACATTCCATTAATAAATAAATAAATAAATAAAAAAATTAAAAAAAATCTCAGAAAACAAACAAAAAAACAAACAAACAAAAATGTTGTATTATGTAGTTTCCAATCAAGACAATTGTTTAATGGAAAAAAGCAAAAAAATTCACTTTCCTAGGTCTCAGGAGGTTAATGCTGCTAATCTGATGTTTTCTCACATTTTAACATACAATAATACTAGTTATTACTCGGATAATATGCAAAAAAACAACAACACATTTTTGTTGAAAAAAAAATAAAACTCTGTTAATTACAGTCTGATAATTAACAATTGATTTAGATAAAAGAACAGGAAAGTGACAATAATGGTATGAATGTCAGTGTATGTGGATGATGCGTAAGTTTTCACTCTGTTGGCTGATATGGAACTAAAACAACAAAACCCATGACTATACAAGAGAACAGCAGGAGAATAACTGTCCACTGTAGTGACCACTATGCATGAAAGGGTTAATTTTTGGGTTTTTTTTTTTTATTTTTTATTTCCAGTGGCCCTAATCTTCTTCCGTATTATTATGCTGTACTGACAGACCTGGACATTGTGATGCACGTGCAGATCCCAATAAGATTCTAGATTACATTCATTTTTTGTCTCATTTTTTTCTTTGCAGTTAAGTTACAGTTTTCGTGCTATCTTTTCCAGTTATTGTGGTATGTTTACAGTCTGGGCCTACCTTTGTGTAGCTCTCTATGGCCTTCTTATACTCTCCTTTGATGTACAGCCAGTCTCCATCCGCCTGTAAACTGGAAAACACACCTTTGACCTCTTGACCTTCGGCGCCCAAACTTGTGTCTGACATTTCTGGTTAAATTAATACATTAAAGTCTCAACACCACACTGAAAAAGACGTTTTCATTTGGTGAGGACATGGGACTGTTAAACAGCGTCAACTCGTATCCTAGCAACCGCACCAACAAACCGGAAATGTATGGAAGCAGCACCCTCACGTGGCCAAACTATTTACTACAAGCAGAGCAAAATGGCACTGATATGCTTTTGTAAGTCTGGAGATATTTGCTGTTTCTGTAATATTTAAAAAGGGATGATTAATTAATGTTGTTTTGACTAATAATGTGTTGTCTTTAGACTGGATTTGTTTGACTACCATAATTATTTTTGTTAATTTTAGTATAAAATTGACATTGTTCCCCACGTAAGTGTCCCTGTGGATGTGAGTTATTTGGTTTATTTGTAGTTTTCTTCATGAGCCAATTGCTGCTACACTTTACATAACTAAATACCACTATGTAGAAATACTCAAGGGCACAAACAGGACACATTTCTGAAATTTAATAAATACTCAGATACTGTACCGCAAAGTACAAATACTCCAATGAAAGGTGAAGTCCTGAAATAAAATTATTTATGTGTAAAGCTGTGGAAGTAGGCAAATAACAGCAAAAATGTACTTTATAATATCAACAATGAAAGTACTCATGCACAATTTTTCTATTATTGTGTTCTTAGGATTAATAATATAAGAGTATTTTAATGTAACTCAACAGAGAAGCAATTTTAGCCACATTTACTACTTTGGTTTTGCATTATATCAGTATTTTTTTTTTTTATGTAACATTACAGTGTATAGCAGAGGTGTCAAACTCATTTCAGTTCAGGGGCCACATTCAGCTAAATTTGATCGGAAGTGGGCCAAACCAGTAAAAAAAACAACATAATAACCTATAAATAATGTCAACTCCAAAATTTTCTGTTTTAGAGCGAAAAAAGTCAAATTAAACAACAAAAATGTTTACATCTACAAACTCTCCTTTCAAACAATGTGAATACCATGAACAAATTGAAAAAAATAAGTGCAATTTTAACAATATTATGCCTCAGTTTATCATTTATACATGTTCATTATAACTTACAGATCACTACAAATACACAAAACACTTAATATCAGGCAGAAAATTGTTAAAATTGTACTTACTTTTCTTAAAACATTTCAGGTTGTTCATATTTGTTCAGGTTATTCACGTTTTTTTTTGTGAAATTATACTTTCAGTGTAAATACATGAAAATATTGACATTTACAAAGAGAAACATTTGGAGTTGTCATTATTATATGTTATTATGATTTAGTATTTTACTGAATCCTGGCCACTTGAGATTGAATTGGTCTGAATGTGGAACCTGAACTAAAAGGATTGTTAATATCTTGGTGTAATTTTTGCAGTTCACAAATTCATCCCAAGGGCCGGACTGGACCCTTTGGCGGGCCGCATGTTTGGCACCTGTGGTATAGTGAAAAGCATACTACTTTGCTCAAGACGCAACAGTGACTGAGCTCAAGCTTCCAAACCTCATTACATTCTACCACTGATTAGCACTGATGGAGATTTTCTGCTCAAATAAAGGAGACATTTTAGGGGAAACCCAGAGGAAGCCAACTTTATTGACACGGCTGGTACTTCATAAGGTTAAAGAGAGGATGGTTCCACCGTAAGAGCAAAAACTGAGCAAAAGATGAGGACACTTTCCTGGATTTTACTGGAGGTGCACCAAAGAACACAATCATCAGGAAGTAGTTAAACATTACCAAGTTATGATTCTTACACAGGGCCCAAATTCCTAAAACGCAAAATCTACCCCTACCTGTGGTCTTCGATAAAATTCCTTCTCATCATTGTCAGGTGGCATGTGGCGCATACTCTTTTGTCTGCGAATATTTTGATGCAAACAAAACGAAACGATCACCTTCCTGAGTTTGTGTCAAAAACGTGTTTGTTATCGGTGCTTCTGTTTAAACCCTTCATACCAGGAGAGCGTCCTCATTTTACATTGATGTTCTATCAGACAGCAAATTTACAATAAATATACATATCAAAATTAAAAAAAAATGGAAACATAATGAACTATCATCACAAATCAACACTTTACATTCCAGTAAAATGTACAATGCAGCAATCTGTGAATGGCAACATCAAACATAAAACTTGTGACAACGAGAGGAAGGGCGACGGAGCCGGTGCAGCGTCGCCACAGCAACCTTCTGCGGTGTGCTTCGGCTGTTCTCTATGGATAAGTCTAGCTCCAGCTGTTGTGAATTTAAAAAATGTTCAAGTTCTCCTATTGGCTTATGACAAGGAGGCATTATCAGTGCGAATTTGTAGCAGCCAGCCGTCAGCCAGTGTGCCTGACGGATTCTTCAAAGAGGGGGAGGGGCCACTTGCTCAGTGACTTCCTTCAGAAATCATTAAGCAAGGTAGTAACTTTCATGCATACCACTTCAGCAGTAAGTTGACAAGAGCCAGATAATAGCTTGCTCATTGCTCAGTTTCATCTCAAGATGCAACTTACCGGGATGTAACTTCCTGCAAGGATCCCTAAAATGCTCTGACACAATAGCTGCAAAAATCTCTCCTTTCCTTTCTCACAAATCTAAGAAGAGTTGGACCAGTGTAGCGAGCCATGATTGACTTTCAAGTTTGTTTCATTCTGAGAGAAGAGAACCTAATCCAAAACCAGAAACAGTATCGACTCTGCGGGTTCTTGCTAAACGGGCATTAAATCATTTGCTGCGTGTGGTCATTGGGTTGCATTCATTCAGTCAATGGCATAGACAAGAATCTGACTCGTACTCGGTCAGTCATTAAATACAGATGGTGGGTCGGGGGGTTGACATTGTTGAAGAGTCCTGATGTTTTAACTGTTTACGGAGAAGAATCCAACAATTAACCGAACTGGAAGAAGAAATTTCCTGGTCCAGACGCTGTAAAAAAAAAAAAGAAATAAGTCAATCACTGAAATAAATTTGATATTTTTTGGAGGAAAATTAAAAGCCATCGTCATCTTTGTGTAACTTACCTTCAAAACTAAATCCACCTGGGCCTCCAAAGAACGCCTTGAAAATGTTGTTGGCATCAAAGTCTAGCAGTGATTGAAAAAAAGAGAGAAAAAAGTAGAAATCAGTATTGATCCAAGGAGATTTAGGTGCTGTGATGTTTTTTTGTTTTTGTTTGTCATTACCTGATGTTAAAACAATGTTTCTTAAAAAATAATTTTACACCTACAGCATGTAGAAACAAACCCAGAGAGACTAAACAAATCCAATGAACACCCACTTTCTAGAGGTAAAAAATGGTTTATGTATTTCAATTTAAACAGAGGTATAAAGAGAGGTTTTTTGTGGAGAGATATGGGGATGAAAATGTTTGAATATCAGTGCATTTGTTTAAATTACAACTGACCCCCCGCCCCCCTTCCTCTGATGGGATGATCATTATTTCGGTGAGGATATGATTATCTATGTCAGAGGTCACCAATCCTGGTCCTTAAGGGCCACTATCCTGCATGTTTTAGATGTATCCCTCTTCCAACACACTCAATTCAAATGATAAGCCTATCATCAAGCTCTGCAGAAGCCTGATAACGACTGTCAGGTGTGGTGGAAGAGGGAAATATCTAAAACACGCATGATATCGGCCCTCGAGGACCAGGATTGGTGACCCCTGATTTATGTACTATCAGCTTAGAGCAGGGGTCACCAACCCTGGTTCTCCAGAGCTACTATCCTGCATGTTTTACTCTTCCAGCACACCTGACGGTCGTTATCAGGCTTCTGCAGAGCTCGATGATAGGCTTATCATTTGAATCAGTCATCTAAAACATGCAAGATAGTAGCTCTCGAGGACCAGGGTTGGTGACCCCTGGCTTAGAGTATTGTAATACATGATTTAGGGAAAAGGGGTGGGATCAAATTATGAAATTAAAATTAACAATAATCTAATAAATTAAATTAATCAGTTATTGTTTACTTCTTCCTACTCCTTTTTGGATGTGTGAATAACCATAAAATTGTATTAAGTATTTCTTATGTATAATAGTAGAAATTCCTTTGTTGTGTTCGTTGTATTCTATATTTGCTTTGTTGGTAGTTTTATGTTTTTTCTACATGTTTTTGTACATCCTTCACTAAAGCATTCATTCATTCTACTGGGACTGATACAGTTTCATTTCTCTCCAGATGGGCAGGGAATTCTGTTTCTTGCATCAGTGCTGAGCCTCATGATGATAAACCGTGCAGTCAGGATGTACCGTCTGACCTCAAAATGTGGCTCATCAGCATAAACATGACTCCTGCTGCCTCTGTTCACCTTGGGTGCTACTGTACCACCCAAAGGCCCGCCGAGATGCTAACCTCCCATGTTCATGCCGTCATCCTCTAGATCCTGTCCGCTGTCGTAGCGAGACTTCTTCTTTGGGTCTGACAGCACGCTGAAAGCCTCGCCCACCTCCTTAAACTTCTTCTCCTCTTCCTTCTGAACTTCAGGACTAGCTCCACTGTGACGATCTAAACAGTGAGAAGAAAAATTATTTGCTCTGAGGCATGACTTCATACAGCGTTATGCAACTTAAAGAACTATAATTTAAGGCACCTGGGTGATGTAAAAGGGCTCTTTTGCGGTAAGCTTTCTTGATTTCATCTTCTGTGGCGTTCTTATCCACCCCGAGCACTTTGTAGTAATCTTTCCGTTTGCTTTTCTTCAACTCCAACTGAGCATTCTTCAGGAGGTGCTTGTGTTCTACAGCAAAGGACAAAAAGCATGAGTGCATTTGAGAAGCTGCAGGGACACCTGATATATGCTGCAATGTGACGATGTAACAACAGTAAAATCAGGCCACAATGTGTTGTTAACAGTGCAATGAAACACAAGGAGTAAGCATCTACTGACGGCTCAGCAGCTCTAGTCCATTCTCACCTTTTGTCTTCTCTGTCTGGTAAACCTTCTCATAGTCTCGAACTGCCTCCTCATATTGTTCTGTGTCCATGTAACTGCAGCACAGAGTGAACAAGTGTTTCATTAACCAGTTAAAATATCCGTGTACAAAATAAACATTTTCTATGCTTTGATATCTGCAATCTAAACACAATTCCTTATAACCTTTTACTTTTATCATTCTATTATTAGTGAAGTTAGAAGACCCGGACATACCACTGTGCTCTCCGTAAATAGGCCTTGATGTAGGTCTCATCCAGTTTAATGGCCTTCGTGCAGTCTTCGATGGCCTGTTCTAGTTTCTTCAGCTTTCAAAGAAAAAAAGAAAAAAAAGTATAACAGTGCACGATAGCGAAAGAGGCAACGTAGTGGCCTAATTTTGTTCATCGGACAGGGGAAAATATAACATGGCAAGAATGTCAAAACTAAAAAAAGAGACAGATTGAGAACTCTGCAGAATCTTTGCATTTGCAACCCAATTCCCTAAACGGGAATGAGTAACTATGTGAGTTTCCCTGCAATGAATCATACGGGGAATGACCCACAGTTAAACAGCCTCTGCTGGAATAAATTCATTGGAATCGTACATTGTAATAATACAAATGTGATCAAAGTATGATGAAAGATGACTGTAAACATTTAAAAAGTGTTTGAGTAGAAGTTAACATGTTTACTTGTCTCAATAAAGAGAACAGCATCTGACAAGCAATTTCATTATACATTCCCACAGTTTAACACAAAATTATATATAAGATCTGTTCTGTGTAAATTACTCACCTTAGATCCAACAGTGGCTCTATTACAGTACAGCTTTGCATTAGTCTTGATGTTGTTGGGGTCTATTGTTAGAGCTTCAGAGTATAACTCATAGGCTGCCTCAAAGTTTCCCTCCTTAAATGACTTGTTCCCCTCCTCCTTCTTGGCTTTCAGTGCTTTGGCATTCTGGGGAAAGAATTCACAGAAATTTATAGAAAACAACTATTAGAGTTTATCTGAGCTATTTTAGTTCCTTTTGTGTGCAATAGTAGTTGAGCTTACAGTACACAGATGTGTTCTGCTACTGTTTAGCAGTGAGCAAAACTGTTGCAATAAAGGTAACGAATGAATAAATAATATTCATTACTCACTCTGCATGCAAGCCGAGCCTTGTCGTGGTCAGGAGCCATACGCAGGGCCTGGACAAAGAACTGGACAGCCTTGTCAATGCAGTCCTCATAGTACAGACATAGACCACGCACGTACAGTGCATCCGCATTAGTGGAGTCCATTCGAAGAATGTCACTGTATGGTAACAAATAATTAACACACACATAAATAACAAATATATCAGTTGTATTAAGTTAATTAAATAACACTTGAACACCCCTCAGACCTATTCTGCAGACCCTTTACTGTTATTCCAATTATATACAACTAGTGTGTTGAGCCGTGGGGATCCACAGGTTCTAGATAGGGTAGTTTTTATGCTGTTGTGTATTCGTGCATGCTGTACCACATTTGTCCAGCAGTCACCGCCAAAGCGTTCTGGGTATAGCAATGTGATAGTAAGGCAATTGTATTCCAAAATTACTAGTATCTCCCAAAATATTGGTCCTTTCAACTTGCCATTTTTGCTAGTCTGTTCCTTGACCAAAAATACATAAGTATGCCAACCTGCAGTAGTCAGCTCTTTCCGGATTTTGTGTGAGTCCCAAGACACACATACACGCACACAGAGACCACTTGACTTTAATAATACAGATAAATAACGAGTCTAAGAGTTTATTCACCGACTCACCTGGCTACTGACTGAGCCTCAGGGTAGCGTCCCAGCAGAGCTAAACATTCTGCCTTCAGGATCTTAAATCTGTGACAGGCTGTGGCAGACTCCAAGGCACGATCCATGCAAAAGACAACCTAAAGACAACCCGGTTGGAGTATCTCTTACTTGTCACTGCAGTTACTGATGAAAAAACAGTCAAATGAATACAAAATAGCCATTTACCATTCTGAAGTCTCGCTTCTCAAATCCAATCTCTGCCATTCTCTCATATTCAAGGATGGACTCTGCATTCTTCAACTGAGAAAGGATTTTGTGATCAGTTATAATGTTACAGACCTGAACTAGTAACACACTGCTTTACAGCTACTGCTGTCCTCCCTTTTGTGTTACACACAGTACTTACAAAATGAGGTCAATGCAAGAAGCAGTTTGTCATTGAATAAGCTAAAAGTTGTTTCCTAGGTTTCTCAAAGAGAGTCAACACTAACACTGTTTAATCTCCTCTTAAACCGCTCAGTATCAGACTTTTGCACTTTATTTGAACTAGCTTGGCCAAAGCTTAACTGGTAGTGGATAATCATGTGAAAGTTGTCAAATCACAATCAGAAAGCCAGCTCACCTCCTGCTGTGCCTGGCTGTTGTCAGACTCCATCTCCAAAACCCTCTGGAAACATCGACTGGCAGCCATAGCATTGCCAAGGGACAGGTGGCACTTGCCCTCTCGCAGATGGCCCTGTGGGAGAAATGCACTCAGAAACTGAATACACAAGTTTATCTAGTATAGACATCCTTTTTTTTCTTTTAATCTGAGTTGAGCCCTTAATTTATGATCTTTTACTCCTTGTTGATAAATTACTAAGATTTAAACCCAAATTTCAATGTGCATTGCATGTGTAATTGCAAGGTGACCAAGTAACCAGCTCTGCTATGTGGTAGAACATACTTTGCTATTATCTTAGTTGCTGCATGTAACTCTGTCAATTTACTGGTAATTATGTTGTCAGTCACAAAAATGTAGTCAATCATACAACATACCTTTGTGAAACTGTTGTCTAGTCGTACTGCTTGCTGGGAATCCTCTAAAGCCTCTCTGTATCGACACAACATCATTAGTGTTGCTGCTCGGTTACCATAGTAACTTGCATTCTTCGGGCACATGTCTGCACAAAAACACAAGTTATTGGTATAGCAAGGAAGTGCGTCCAGAAAATGACCACCATCCCACTGATTAACAGCAGTGCTTATTATACTACCATATTTACCTATGGCCTTGGTGTAGTAGTTGAATGCCTCTGCATAATCCTTCTTAATATAAAAAGCATTGCCTTGTTCTTTGAAGCCCTCCGCCTCCCTATGTAAAAGGTGGTGAACACACACAAACAAAAGGTTAAAAATGTTTTAGTTAAGTCTGAGATGAGTCACTAAAGCGACAGCGTGTCTGCAATAGTCTGCTGACAAGTTCTCTTTTTCAGATCACAGGTGGGTGCTCAACTTGTGTCTGTCAACGTCAAATTGCTGTAACTATAATTAACTATAATGCTGTGACCATCACAATAAGTATGCATGTCCAAAACTGTGAATGACAGAGTACAACAGCGCTTCCTGGCCACCGTTAGCTAAACATAGAAAGAGCCAAACCAGCAGGGCATAAGTGTCTACTCCTATCAAACATGTTGCTATTTTGTGAAGCTGACAGTCAGAGCAGAGCCAGGAACATATGACACCAGGCTGTGGGCAACTGCCATTACTTTTTTTGGAAGTCTTTCATGTTTTACCTCACCAACGCAGTTTGAGTGATAGGTGCTTACGGAACTACGCCAGCACTTTACGAAAAATAAAACATTACACACTTAAAATTCATTCTTTTGGGCGGGATATCCATTACCCTTGCTGATTATCGACTCAATATAGTGTGCTTAACTGTTGCATAGAGATGAAGCACAGGAGCTAGTTAGGTAAGAGGGGGGCAAGTGAGCTAACGCAATCCGGGGCCAAATTTAGCTAAACAGTAAACGGTAGCGCGCTAGTCGGCGTGCATTGTGCGACACCATGCGACAAAACTGACACGACGAGAGCTTTAATGACAGCAATCAGTCAGACACGTCGCTCTCTATATATGTTTGCGGTTGACAACAGTGCTATAATTCTCCATACCTTTCCATTTCTTCGTCACTGAGCATTTCCATGTCAGGGTCCATGTTCACAGCATCACAGTGCTCCGTCGCCATTTTGCCGTCAACGAAAAGGGGCGGGGCCTGATACTGCAGTCTGTTTTTTATATATTCAAAATAAAATGTACCCTTGATTCATTATAATTAAATCCTTTTTTTTTTCTTTGTGATGAGATGGTTATATTTCCGTCATCATGTTCAGTTCAACTTTATTGCCACACTGTCCTTAAAGCATGTACTCCGAATACTGGGTATTATGTTTCTCCATGAACTGATACAGAAACAGTAAATAAAATATGGCAATAATGAAATACAAATAGAGATAGTGGCAGTATATATTGAATAACAACAAATAATTTCTCAAAAGCCCAAAGTCGTTTAGGTGTTTAAAATAACTACATTTATTTTGAAATTTCTCCTCAGCCTGATTGATTTAGCGAAGTGCCGTTAGCCTGCTAGCTGCCGTTGGCCGCTTTTAGCTCATTACCTAAAACATACATGTAATTGATAGAATGAAAGTTATATTTTAAATCCTTCAAATCCAACACATTAATGTTTACTGTCTATGAATCACAGAAACCACCCTACATTATTTATAAATAAAAGTGACAGGAAGTAGAATTCACTCACGTCGCACAAGCCGGATTTCCTGTTGTTACGTCATCTGTAAACAGGAAGTAGTCTGTCAGGAAAGGTAAGCGGATACTTTGCGTTGCAATATTTTCTAAAACAGTGCTGTACCGTGCATATGTGTATTAAACGTCACCAAGAAATAGTATGTACGTTCAAGATATAAGTTTTAAGTGTGGTGTGCCACTTTCAGAATACAGAGTTAATATGTGTTATCGTGGTTCCATATGTCTCCCGAGCTAATGCTAAGCTACTTCCTAAATTCCTGAGAACAGTAGACACTTATCAGCGTTATCAGGTTAACTCGTGTTTCGTGTAATATAAGAGCATAATTAATGTTCATTCTTTGTTTATTGTTCCAGGACTGCACAATGAATTGTATTGCAAAAGCATCACTGTGCAGTTATATAATCAAATGAGCTACAGTTTAAAGGTCTAGTGTAAAAGATTTGGATTTGGGATTATCTAATAGCAGAAATAGAGAAAAAAACAAAATCTCTGTTACATGGTGGTAGTTTGGATTTAGTGACAGTTTAAGAGAATGGAAAAACATGCAAAGTGCAAGTCGTTACATTGTTAACTTATCGTATTTGGGTTAATATAGAATAATCTGCATATTTTCATTAATAACATTGCAAGCGGACTCAAATACCTATATTGTCCTCAACGATCGTTATATGGCTCGTTAAGAAAATCATGCTGCCCTTGTTTTCACGTTGATTTGTGTGTAAAATAGACTACATTAAAGACCGAAGACCTATTTCTGACTAAATGTGAATAACCAGTTGTTACATACATACAACACAACGCAGATTCAGTTGTACACGTTTCACAAGTAGCCATTACAAGGTAACTGCCTTATACTGATATAAATACGCCAATATACTATACTAACTTTGTAAAAAGAACCACAAAGTCATGTTACCTGAATAATTTGAGGTCTTTAAGGAGTAGATAAATAATTCTTCAGTGTAAAGACATTGTGCTGTGAAGGTATGACTTATTCAGTTTGACTTTATGTAGGTTGCACTTTGAGCAAAACAGAAACACATAAGAGCATCAGGCTGACATCATCATCTCCCCATTCCTGTTAGGGAGATTGGAAGTGGTCAACAGTTCTGTGGATAAAGAAGCTCTGTAGTCTGTCTGTTGAGCAGCTCTGTGTCAGCAATCTGCCACTGAGCAAACTCCTCTGCTTTGTTACAGTGGAGTACAGCTGATGATGGTCATTGGTGTGGTTTAGATCTGGTTTTAATGTATGTTCTTCATACATCACAAAGAATGTTGATGCAGTGTCCAAGATAGATAGCCTTTGGCATGAGGTCCTTCTCTCTGCCATCATCACCATTATTAATAACCATATTATACAATTCCATGGTATGTATGTATTGATTCTGTAATAAAGTGGCATAATTTGACTCCTGTGTACTATCTCTGATTCTTCAGCAGATTTTTGTGCCTGAGAGGGAGGTACCATCATGGGCAAAAGCTGTAAAGTGGTGGTGTGTGGCCAGGCTGCAGTTGGTAAAACAGCTGTCTTGGAACAACTGCTGTATGCTAATCACATTGCAGGTACTTTATTTAAATAATATTACAGATCAGAGTAAATGTAGTATTTACCTCATCTAGTGTGTTCAAGGTATGACAAGTGCCAAGCAACTGTATAGAGTAATTGTACCAGCTCAGATATCTCACAAACACATTCATTACATACAATACTTTGTGATCATGAATGTTGAAGTTACTTGTTATAATCTGGCCCTGTGCAAGTGTTGAGTTTGTATTAAAGATATCTTTAAGTAATTCTAACAAGTAGTGCATTTACATTTTGTAAATTCAATATTTGCAAATAATAATAGAATGAGAGAAATTTACTATTTTATTTAGAAGCTAGGTCATTACAGTTGTCCATTTGAAGGAGAAAGCCAAAGCATAATGCAAGGGTCCTCACTGATTTTTTTTTTTATTCTTTTTTTATGCAAGACAAATTAAACTTACCACAAAAATTGACAAAGATATCTTAAATCAAGTTTTAGATAACTGGCTCCACTGCTTGTAAAGTGTACTGTACTATTTTCAGTGATACTCTTCCAGTAACAATCAATGTAACGGTATTAATCACACTAAAGCAACTTGATGCTTGATTTTATTTCCTGTTAGGCTCAGAGCCCATGGAAACCCTTGAGGATATATACATTGGCTCAATAGAGACTGACCGCGGTACACGGGAGCAAGTGAGGTTCTATGACACTCGTGGACTCCGGGATGGGATGGAGTTTCCTCGACACTATTACACGTTTGCAGATGGCTTTGTGCTTGTGTACAGCGTTGATAGTAAAGAGTCCTTTAAGAGAATGGAAGCTCTGAAAAAAGACATTGACCGTCACAGAGACAAGAAAGAGGTGAGGAACACAGTACTGATCTAAGCATTTCACAGTCACCATGAATTTCCACGATTATCACATTTGATAAACACCCTCACAAACCACTTACAAATTGAAAATGGTGATAATATAGCGGCCATTTTTTCCAAAGTAACAGAAGGAAATGTTGCTCCATAAGCTTTTGACCTCTGTGTCCAGAAAACAACATTAAATATTCCTCAAATTCTTCTTGTTCTTCTTGCTATTATTATTGTTATAATATTAATAATAATGACGCTTTTCAAAAAACTCAAGGACACCTTACAAGGCACAGTTAAAAACAAGCAATAGAAAACATAAAAAAACAGTGATTTGAAATTGACTATAGAAATGGTAGTAATATCGTAATCAAATGATTTCAGAATAAAGTAAACTAATAAGGAGTTGAAGTCCCGCCCCTTCCTGTTGTGTCCATAGCTTCAGAAAAAGTGTCAGTGACTGTCATTGGAGACAGACATTTACACATTTGATGTTTGTCAGTTTAAAAGATAATATGACAAGTAAAGAAATTTGCAGTTTGTTATAAAATTGTTGAACTGTCAGAAGGTAAAAACATGTAAATAGAAAAACTGCACACCTGATAATTGCAGAGGTGACACCATCATAACTGTGTCTCTCTACAATCTGTTCAAAGCTGTTGAAGATATCTCGACATCATCAGCGAGACCAGACTGTAGCAATTTTCACGTCTTTTAATTCTTTTTCACTTTGCTCTCAAAGATTTTGGTAAAATGTGTGTTGGTGTTTACGACAGGAATCATGTGAGACGAGGGATGCATTCCACTGAGCTGTTTAAGACAAAACCAAACGTTGCTTTACTATCTTTGCCTTAGACTGTGACTTTCTTGACTTGTAAAATTATCTCTTAAATCAACAAATGTCTCTCATCATTGGCCACTGTTAATTTTTTTCTGAAATTAAGTTCCACAGTGCCACAGTGGAAGAGGCGGGACTTTAACTACTATCCAAAACAAAACAATACCCAATTAAAAGATATATAATGAAATATTCAACATTAATGATTTTTGTTTTTCTACGCATGGATATGTTTCTGAAGAGAGCAATCCTTTCAAATCCAGGTATTACGCACTAGACTGGAATATACAGGGTGGGGAAGCAAAATTTACAATATTTTGAGGCAGGGATTGAAAGACAGTGTATGACCAGTTAGTTTATTGAAAGTCATGTGAATTTATTTGCCACAAGAACATTTACATAATAGAAAATGTTTTTATTCTATGTGTCCTCCTTCTTTCTCAATAACTCCCTTCACACGCTTCCTGAAACTTGCGCAAGTGTTCCTCAAATATTCAGGTGACAACTTCTCCCATTCTTCTTTAATAGTATCTTCCAGACTTTCTCGTAATAGTTTTGCTCATAGTCATTCTCTTCTTTACATTCTAAACAGTCTTTATGGACACTCCAACTATTTTTGAAATCTCCTTTGGTGTGACGAGTGCATTCAGCAAATCACACACTCTTTGACGTTTGCTTTCCTGATTACTCATATGGGCAAAAGTTTCTGAAAAGGTATGGATAATAGTGTTAGGTATGATTATGACATCAATATATGTTTGGTTTCAAAACAATTGACGCAGTACCTGCTGAGAAAAAACAACTAAATGTTCATTGTAAATTTTGCTTCCCCACCCTGTATTTTGATATGTGTGGTAACAGACATGAAAAGAACACTAAAACCTATAATACCCTCCTCCAGCAAGACATTTATCATTGCCTAACACAACAGTTGTTACATAATCACTACCTTACGAGCATAAACAGAGTTCAACAATAAGTCTAGTGAAAGCTCACTGGATTGCTTTCCTCCTGTCCACTTTAAATCCCAGCAGACAAAGCTGCTTTACTGCTTGTCCTGCAGCTCATGTACTGACATGTTCTGATAAGGAGATCCGCTCTGATACAGGTCTAACCTGATGCTTGTCCGCAGGTGACCATTGTGGTGCTGGGTAACAAACTGGACAAGCAGGATGAGAGGAGAGTCGACTCAAACATGGCCCAGAACTGGGCGAAGAACGAGAAGGTGCGTCTGTGGGAGGTGTCTGTGGTCGACCGGCGTACACTAATCGAACCTTTTGTCTACCTGGCCAGTAAAATGACGCAGCCACAGAGCAAGTCCACGTTTCCTCTCAGTCGAAATAAGAATAAGGGGAGTGGATCTACTGACAGCTGAATGAACAGACAGTCATGTACAAGAGGCAGGGAAAGGAGTTATAGGTGTATTAAAGGGAACAAGCTTGATATTATGAAGGATTATTAAGCATTGAGTTGGACTGTGATTAGTTTAATATCCATAGGGGAGGTTTCAGTAAATACTTTGAATAATTATGACTGAATAAAAATGCATATCTGTAGATTTCACAGCGTATCAGGAAGAACATTAAGGTCAAATTGTAAACTGTAAGTCACACACAAAATAAGCACAGAGTTTTATGAAGATATGTGCCTGGTTTTATATTACTGTTAACAGCAGCTGGAGCCTCGGCCGTGTAACTGTTGAGTTGAAAAGGCAGTAATTAACCTCACTTTTACTGACAATCAACATTTTGATCTTGGATTATAGTTGAACAGTCCAGATTTTTAAGATGTCACACACACTTGGCACCCTCTGAACATAATCTACCATATGTTCACTTACTACTGATTTTATGTACATGCGCACTACATGTACACTTAGACTGAAGTATAAACAACAGCATTTGCAAATGTTACCTAATCACAGACTGATGCAAATGCAGGATTGTTTGTGTCATAAAAGGTTTGAAAGATGAAGTGCTTTTATCGACTGATGTACAGTAAATGCTCTGTTTTGTTGGTCGGGAGATTTGTTACACTAATGATAGTTTTTGCTGAAATTCACTGTTTGATGTTATGTAAATGATTGACATTCCTCACCGCATACGGCCTTCTGCACAGGCTTTATGGGTCTTCGTATAAAAAATGTTCAGATTAAAAGCCGTTTCTGCAGGCTGAGGTGCTTCTATTGTCTGCCTGCTGCAAGTAAAGACTATAAAACAGAATGACTCATTAGTGGTTACAGTTACTGCTGAAACTGAAGGTGGTTTTACCTTTACTGAGTTGTAAAATAAAAATCACAAGTATACATTCCTTCACTGTTCAGTTACTGTTTAAGCTTTATTCAGATGCAGAGTGAGGTGAAATGTGTACAGCTTTTGAAAAGGGGGGGTATATTGATAATATCTTGAAGATTCATCACTGTGTGTAATACATAGAACTTTCTATAAATATCAAACATTTGTGCATCAATATCATTTGTGTTTTCACTGGATGTTTTGTTGCATGTTCAAATGATTTATTTTCTGTGCCTAATCAGGATTGTTGGTGCTTGAAGAAATAAAGTAATGAAATACAACACAACTTTTGTTTCACTGTTCAAAATGTTTTGTGTAAAAAAAAATAAAAATACTGAGGCGTCACAAAAGCAAATTTTTCAGGGTTTTAAAGGTAAATTAGCTCCAGATTGTACGTTTGTCTAATTTGAGGAGAATTTGTCAGGGATAACATAAAATAAACCCAATTTGATTAGTGATTTATAATAAAGTACATTGTAGGATGATTTCTGGCCTGTAGATGTCTCTGGTCGTCCATTAAAACACTCGTTTGCTTCCTCTGCAGTTTTTATATGAACACAGATTAACTTTTGAGCTAATATTATGATGACTACTGTTTATCTAAAGAATGCCAAGTACTGTTGTTTTTGTGGGAAGATTTGCAGACAGAAAAGCAAAGAAAGTATTTTGCAAGTTAGCAACACAGAGATTATGCATCAGTATAGGAAATATACTGTATGAAACAGCTGATTAGCATGTCCACCAATCACAGGTATTCATTTTTCCTTTTTTTTTTTAGTTTCTGGCTTTCTTCCTAAAGCGACGCCAAAAACATCTGTGTATCTTCACATCATTGAACTATATATCTGCTTTTGAACCAATGGTGACAGATTTTTCATTGCAGATTTTGGCACTAAATGAAAATAAGTAAAATATTGTAGTAGTATTTAGAATAGTTAGTGAAAAGTATTAATAAGTATAATATTTTAGAGTTCATATACCTAGTCCAGTCATTACATTGATGGACCTGGAAAAGAGGAAACACATTCTGACCAAACTACATAGAAGAAGAACATTGGACGGATTACATACACTAATATGGAACATTATAGACTTCTGAGCCCTTTTCTCATGTTAAAACAAAAAGGAAAAAATGTATGTGTGTGTGTGTGTGTGTGTGTGTGTGTGTGTATGTAAATACAGGGTGGGGAAGCAAAATTTACAATGAACATTTAGTTGTTTTTTCTCAGGCACTACGTCAATTGTTTTGAAACCAAACATATATTGATGTCATAATCATACCTAACACTATTATCCATACCTTTTCAGAAACTTTTGCCCATATGAGTAATCGGGAAAGCAAACGTCAAAGAGTGTGTGATTTGCTGAATGCACTCGTCACACCAAAGGAGATTTCAAAAATAGTTGGAGTGTCCATAAAGACTGTTTATAATGGAAAGAAGAGAATGACTATGAGCAAAACTATTACGAGAAAGTCTGGAAGATACTATTAAAGAAGAATGGGAGAAGTTGTCACCCGAATATTTGAGGAACACTTGCAAAAGTTTCAGGAAGCGTGTGAAGGCAGTTATTGAGGAAGAAGGAGGACACATAGAATAAAAACATTTTCTATTATGTAAATTTTCTTGTGGCAAATAAATTCTCATGACTTTCAATAAACTAACTGGTCATACACTGTCTTTCAATCCCTGCCTCAAAATATTGTAAATTTTGCTTCCCCACCCTGTATATATGTGTGTATATAGGTATGTATGTATGTTTGTGTATATTTAGGCATGTATATGTGTATTTTTATATGTGTGTGTGTGTGTGTGTGTATATGTGTGTATATGTGTATATGTATATATATGTGTGTATATATATGTGTATATGTATATATATGTGTGTGTATCTATCTATCTATCTATCTATCTATCTATCTATCTATCTATCTATCTATCTATCTATCTATCTATCTATCTATCTATCTATCTATCTATCTATCTATCTATCTATCTATCTATCTATCTATCTATCTATTTTCCAATGGTTTTCTTGATAATAACCAAAATCACTTCAGTTCTTCCATCTATATCTATGGCATTGTACTGACAAAAAAAGTGCTTTTAGGCATTCCATGTTTTCTTTTCTGTCTGTTTTAGTCACATGATAGATATCTGTATAGATCTGTTTATGGGTGAATATGCATAAATGTGTGTGTGTGTGTGTGTGTGTGTGTGTGTGTGTGTGTGTGTGTGTGTGTGTGTGTGTGTGTGTGTAAATGTGTATATGGTTTGTACATATAGATGTGTGTGTGGGGGGTGGGTTTAGGCAAAGTGTTTTGCTATATTTTGTAAATCTCCTTGAATTTAATAGAGGGTTAAAAAAAAGAAAAAGAAAAGAGAAACCTGCTGTCAAAGAAAGGAAATACTATATAAAAGAACTGCTGTAAACCTCAATACATTAATACCACACACACACACACACACACACACACACACACACACACACACACACACACACAGATGGTTAACAGAACCAGGCAAAACCCCAGTAACACAAAGACAGCACAGACAAGCAGTAAGATGAAGAAGCAGCTGAGTGGAAGTGAAAACAACAGCGTTTAGACAAGGTCAGAGGAAATGACCTGTTAGTTCCACACGGGCATGTTGACTAGAAAGGCTAATGTAAGATAATGAGAAAACCTCAAGTGGAACGTGAAATGATATTGCGTTCACCTTAGTTTCCCCAGAGGATACTATCATGTACAATCTCATTTCACTCATGTTCTTTTTAATGACTGGAATTGAGCTGATGTGCCTTCATTCAAAATGATTCACTTACTGGATTATACATTTAGTCTGACAAAAAGTACAGAGAATTCACACTAAAAGGAGGTAAAATTCATTCTCCTGTCATATCTACTGTGTGTTAAAGCTCCATGTCTGTCTGAATCCACATATAAAAACACATCGATTCACTACATAGAATGTGAGATACAGGCTGTAACTGTGCCAGATTTAGCCATCGATTTGTCACTTGTCTGTGTGATTGATGAACCTTCTTCTTTTAAGACTACACTGACCACAGAAGGGAAATTTCCACTTGCTTGTCACAGTCACAGGGCAACAAGGCAATGCCCTTGTTTTGCTACCGGTAATATACTTCAACTGTTGCATGACAGTGTGTGTCTCGACTGAAACCGAGCATCCAGCTGTCCCAGAAGACCCATAAAACAGATAACATTTTATAACCCTTTGTTTTTCTGTGAAGAGAAAATAGGCTTTGGCAGTGGAAAAACAGCAGCTTTCACCCTTTTTCTACAATCAGGACGTGGCCATCACAAAGCGTCAGATTAAGAAAACAATTCCACACAGCGGTGAACACATACGGTTTAAATGGCAGCGTCGCCTTTATTTTCTGTGGGCTGGAAATATCAGCAGCCCTTCAGCCATCAGTTATGTCAAATGTTACTTGTCATGGTAGCTGCCCACACGTCTGTGAGATGGGTCATTTGTTCTGAAAGTGCAGTTTGAATTAATCTGGGATGAATCCAGTTTTAGGTGTTTTGATCTGTGGAAAAAACTGGACAGTTATTGTTGCATATGCGGTCTGCACTAACTGCTTTCTGCACTGTCAGTGAATATACTGAAAGAATGTGACACCTTGGACATAATCCAGTGGGACGCATTCAACACACTGTCTCCTACCAGTCAACAGAATGAAACTCAACAAATCACTAAATAAAAAATTGATTTTTTTTCCCACAGTTCAACTCAAAAACATTTCCTTGTCTCAGCATATTGCAATATATTAGAGTTTACTTTTGACATATAATACTGTCATGAAATGGAGTTTATTTTTAATATGTATAGCATTTTTGTGTTTTGTGCAGGCTTAGTCGGAATTTATTTGGTATGTATAAGATTTGTTAAGTTTCTTTGGGGGGCTGACATGGGACTTTATGATAAGTAAAAAGATAGGTTAAGGGGGTGGGAGCTCCTTTTTGAATATGTTTTCTTTTCTTTTTTATATTGTTTTTCCTTGTTTTATTGCTTTTAAATGGACAGAGTTTATTTTTGTTTTTAATATGTGTATTATTGTTACAAAAAGGAGAGAGTTTATGTTTGTTTTTAATATGTGTATTATTGTTATGAAATGGACAGAGTTTATTTTTGTTTTTAATATGTATATTATTGTTATGAAAAGGACAGACTTTATTTTTGTTTTTAATATGTGTATTATTGTTATGAAATGGACAGAGTTTATTTTTGTTTTTCATATGGGTATAATTGTCATGAAATGGAGGAAGTTTATTTTTGTTTTTAAAATGTATATTATTGTTATGAAATGGACAGAGTTTATTTTTGTTTTTAAAATGTATATTATTGTTATGAAATGGACAGAGTTTATTTTTGTTTTTAATATGTGTATTATTGTTATGAAATGGACAGAGTTTATTTTTGTTTTTAATATGCGTATTATTGTTATGAAATGGACAGAGCTTATTGTTGTTAATATGTGTATAATTGTTATGAAATGGACAGAGTTTATTTTTGTTTTTAATATGCGTATTATTGTTATGAAATGGACAGTATTTTTCTTTTGAATATGTGTATTATTGTCATGAAATGGACAGTTTATTTTTGTTTTTAATATGTGTATTATTGTTATGAAATGGACAGAGTTTATTGTTGTTATTAATATGTGTATAATTGTTATGAAATGGACAGAGTTTATTTTTGTTTTTAATATGTGTATTATTGTTATGAAATGAACAGAGTTTATTTTTGTTATTAATATGTGTGTTATTCTTATGAAATGGACAGAGCTTATTTTTGGTTTTAATATGTGTATTATTGTTATGAAATGGACAGTTTATTTTTGTTTTTAATATGTGTATTATTGTTATGAAATGGACAGAGTTTATTGTTGTTATTAATATGTGTATAATTGTTATGAAATGGACAGAGTTTATTTTTGTTTTTAATATGTGTATTATTGTTATGAAATGAACAGAGTTTATTTTTGTTATTAATATGTGTGTTATTCTTATGAAATGGACAGAGCTTATTTTTGGTTTTAATATGTGTATTATTGTTATGAAATGGACAGAGTCCGTTTTTGTTTTTCATATGGGTATAATTGTCATGAAATGGAGGAAGTTTATTTTTGTTTATAAAATGTGTATTATTGTTATGAAAAGGACAGAGTTTATTTTTGTTTTCATATGAGTATAACTGTCATGAAATGGAGGAAGTTTATTTTTGTTTTTAAAATGTGTATTTTTGTTATGAAATGGACAGAGTTTACTTTTGTTTTTGATATGTGTATTATTACTGCTACAAAAGGGACAGAGTTTAGTTTGATGAGAAATACTGTTGCAAAATGGATGTGTACAGCATTTTTGTGTTTTGTGCTTAGTTAGAATTTAGTCTGATATGTGTAGGTTTTTTACTTATGGGATCTGACATGGGAATTTAGGGGATGTAGAAGGATGGTGTAAGGGGGTGGGAGATTATAAGTTAACCTTTATCCTGCTCCTTTTCAAATGTTTGCCTTTATTTTATATAAATCTTTTTGTGGTTTGGTTTTAATGTTATATTTGAAATAAATAAACAAACATAAACAAATGTTGATAGTCAAAATAAACAATCAATCAATCAATATTCCACAGCGGCATTTTATCATTAACCCATAAAGACCCAAACATCCACCAGTGACCAAAACCATCTACTGATCTAAACTGTTTAATTCCTGTTGATCCACTAATCCTGTAACTAATTGGTGTAAAATGCAGTTTGTCATCTTTTCATGGTCATCAGATTGGACGTTCAGAGGCTTCGTAGTTACCATGGAAACACTGTCATCTTCTACAACATTGATTCACCAGTAAAACCCATAGAGTTGGATCAGTGACAGTGGATGGAGACACTTGGTTTATGTTCAGTTAATGACAGTTTACTGAAAAAGTCATTTTTTCTTCAGTTTTCTCTGTTTTGATATAATAACTTTTGGATTTAGTCTGACTTCATGAACATCTAAATTAAATATAAGAAATTAAATTTAGGAAAATGATTTATAGTGAAAAATGCAAAAATACTGAGGATAATATTATAATAAATGGTGATAAATCACTTAAGAAAGGTTAAATATAGAGAAAAATTCATTAGGGAACTGACACAAAAGTAGCACTGGGTCTTTATGGGTTAAGCGTACCGACTTTAATAGATGGTGAGCAACTAGAGTTTGGGTAGAACTAATCATAAAGGAGGAAGCACTGAAGGACATCAAAGTAAAACTGGGATAAACCCAAATCAAAGCCGGTGGACTGAGTCATTTCACGAAGGATATGTGAAATTTTATAGCCTAACAAGGTCACGACTTTACAAAAAATAGAAATCAGGAAAACCGTCATGTAAAGGAGGCGGAGGCGTTCACAGTGATTGGGTCGCAAACACCGAACAGAGGCAGACAAATGTGAAAAATAAAAAGGTTGGAGAGCTGTGATAGAAAACATAAACATGAACTTGGTGTGAGCTCAGTTTGATGAGATGGAAGGAGATCAGTGGGAGCTCGTGTCTTAGAGAAAAGAACAAGTAGTTTTGTTTGCAGTTGTGAAAAGAATGACAAATTCTTTTGTTTTGAGCCAAAATTGAAGGTGGATGTAATATCGAGGGTGAAGCATGACTACTGTATGATCATAAGTAGGTGTGTAATGATATGAAAATTTCATATCACGGTTATTGTGACCAAAATTATCAAGGTTATCATTATTATTGTGGTATTATTGAAATTGTGCTCAAAATGTTCAAAAAGTACTTATATACACACTGAAATAATTTAACCAAGTTGTATTTAAAATAATAATAATAATAATAATAATAATAATAATAATAATAATAATAATAATAATAATAATAATAATAATGATGATAAAATAATAGGCACAATGTACTTTCTGTTGGCAGAAACATTCAACTATTAACCCCTAGTGGTCTGAGCCTATTTTGTCTTTTTTTCAGTACTTTTAATTTTGCCTTTATATACTATATAAACAAATGTTTACTATACCCATGTTTGGTATCTTTTGTTTTTCAGCACAACTTCATCTATCTCATCTGTCTATTATTTTTCACTTTAACCTACTATATCAACATAAAAGGCCAGAAAACACAAAATATATAAAATCTGATTTGAAAAATGTATATAATTTATTGCATAAATAACACACAGATGCTTAACGAACCTTTTCAAATACTTTAAAAGTGAATATTGTTTCCAAATATTAGGAATATAAAATCAAAATGATAATACATTAAAACTATGCTCAAATATTTGACATAAAAGCAGACCTTTACATAGGGATTGTTCCCCTAAAAGTGCGGAAATCAAACACGGTTATCATGATAATTAGAATTTAAACGGTGATACTAACCATCTGCAATTTTACCACGGTTTACCATAATACCGGTAATTGTTACAGCTCTAATCATAAGTAACAGCACTATTTAAGTATTTATTAAAAATAATCATGAGCAATTTTGATCTGCTTTATTCTTTCAAAAAACAGTCACTATGCTGTAAAATGTTCATCTGAAGAAATAAAGCACATGTCATATCATCTCATAAATAAACAGTAGATAGTGTTAAGACAAAAACTGAATGTGTGCTTCTTAAAACGAAACAATGTAATGAAATATAATGAAGCAAATGTGTGTTTTTTTGTCACATGAATGTACTCAAATATAATTTACAAATATAAGTTATAGTCACTACGAAGTACCATTGTTACTGTAATTAAAATAAAATACACTATAGCTGCAAAAAAACCCTATTTTGCTGATTGACGTGAAAATAAAAAATTACATAAAACTACATAAACTTAAACAAAACACAAGTGCCGTAAAAATTAACTTTGCTTTCATCTAATGTTAATGGTTTGTAGTAAACAAGGATAAAATGATTGTGCATGATGTGACATTTAATACACAACATTTTTGTAAATCTTGTTTTTTTTTTCATCCACTTCTGTAATTCAAGGTTCTCTTCATAGCTTAAAAGTTAGAACAAACATAAAAAATAAAAACAAAAATACAACCTAAAAACAGAAATTAAATTAAAGCTCCTAATGCACTAAAAAAAAAAACATACAAAAAATTAAGTCAATATAAGAAAACTTAAATTTATCATACATTAAGTCAGTACAATTTTGTGAAAAAACTTACTACCCATCTCTGCTAAAACATTTCCATTTGCAACCTTTATCCTTTTACTTTTATTGAATATGAACAAGTGAAAAACTATGGACCTTTCTAATACCCCCACCAGGTCACACAACACTTTGCCCCTCCTGTTCACTAATGCCCTGCCTACACAGGAATTAATTACCTCCGCCAAGGAGGTTATGTTTTTGCCAGGGTTTGTTTGTTTGTTTGTTTGTCTATCCGTTAGTGTGCAACATAACTCAAAAAGTTATGGACAGATTTGGATGAAATTTTCAGGGTTTGTTGGAAATGAAATGGGATAAGGAAGAAATGATTAAATTTTGGTGGTGATCGGGGGGGGGGGGGGCACTGATCAGCCTTGGCGGAGGTCTGCGCTCTCAGAGTGCTTCTAGTTTTGAGTCTTTACTTTCAATCTTTTCAAAAACTTTCAAAAATTTATAAAATAAAACTGCAAAAATTGAGAGAAAGACACATATAAACAATACGTGTCAAATTCGAAAAGAATCAGGTGAATAGTGTTTGAAAAATCAGTTGGACAAAGTTAAAAAATTTCTAAAAATTGTAAAAAAAAAAAAAAAAAAAAAAAAAAAAAAAAAGGTATTCAGCCATCAAACTGTGCACTACACCTCTCCTAGTGTTAAAAACTATGTGTATCAAATTTGAAAAGCATTGGGTGAACACTCTGAGAAATGGGTTGGACAAAAATCTGGGTTCCTGATATATTTACATCCCTCTGGAGCGAGTGGGGGTATAATAATTACTGTGACGTGACATAAAATTTATTTAAATGTGGAAGTGAAACCAAGGTTATTATCGTTAACGAAAACGAACGAAATGACGAAAACTAAAATTGAAAAAACATTTTCGTTAACTGAAATTAATAAAAACTCTAATTAAAAGAAAAAGACGATAACTAACTGAAACTGTATCGTGAGCTTACAAAACTAACTAAAACGTATAAAAATTATGGATACAATTCCCTTCGTTTTCGTCTTTGTCAATGTCGGATTGATATGAAATTAATTTATTTCGCTCCAGCAGTTTTAGCTGGTAACACCATACAACACTTCACAGTCTGTCATGTCTGGTCACTGGTGGTTTCCAGTGGTCTTCTGGTCCCCACTCTACCTGGAACATACAGACTAAAGCTGGGATACAGCAGCACAGTCCTGTCTGGGGTTTACTGTAGTGATACATGGGTCGGGTTTTTTTTTTTTTTTGGCGTACCGTGTGTGTGCGCATGAGTGACAGAGACAGAGCAGAGCTAAAGGACAGAGTCAGTGTTGAACTAGCATCCAGGTAAAAACTGGAGAGTTTATCACCATGAAAAGACCTTCCAAGCCCTGAACTGCAAAGTTTAGAAGAGGAGAAAAGAGGAGGATGAAAACTAATCCAATTACAGAGGTATGGAACCTGTTAGAATGGTAAAAAACGTTTGATGTTACTAGCAACAGCTAGCTGAACTGAACTGAAGCAAAGTTGGCTAATAATGGAACTGGAGATGATTAAGAGATGAGAGATCTGCTAAGGTGTGGTTTACTGATGAGGAACTGGGTTATATATGTTTATAAGTGGTTTATATATGTTTCTATCTGCTTTAACTGCTGGTTAGCTGGTTTATAATAGGTTCCTATCTGCTTTAACTGCTGGTTAGCTGGTTTGTATATGTTTCTATCTGCTTTAACTGCTGGTTAGCTGGTTTGTATATGTTTCTATCTGCTTTAACTGCTGGTTAGCTGGTTTGTATATGTTTCTATCTGCTTTAACTGCTGGTTAGCTGGTTATATATGTTTCTATCTGCTTTAACTGCTGGTTAGCTGGTTATATATGTTTCTATCTGGTTTAACTGCTGGTTAGCTGGTTTATATATGTTTGTATCTGCTTTAACTGCTGGTTAGCTGGTTTATAATAGGTTCCTATCTGCTTTAACTGCTGGTTAGCTGGTTTGTATATGTTTCTATCTGCTTTAACTGCTGGTTAGCTGGTTTATATATGTTTCTATCTGCTTTAACTGCTGGTTAGCTGGTTTATATATGTTTCTATCTGCTTTAACTGCTGGTTAGCTGGTTATATATGTTTCTATCTGGTTTAACTGCTGGTTAGCTGGTTATATATGTTTGTATCTGGTTTAACTGCTGGTTAGCTGGTTATATATGTTTCTATCTGGTTTAACTGCTGGTTAGCTGGTTTATATATGTTTCTATCTGCTTTAACTGCTGGTTAGCTGGTTATATATGTTTGTATCTGGTTTAACTGCTGGCTGCTTTGTGCATCACCTCTCATGCTTTGCACATCTTCGCATTGTTTCACGTAAGTGACGTTGTGTATGGATTGCACCCCCCCTCAACCTGCTATAGGGAATTTATACATTGTACGGTACATTGTGTCTCTGCTCAGTCCATGAGCCGCCCTAACCCGACCCCCAAATAAAGTGTCCAGGGTAACCCATATCCGCGCCTCACTAATTTCTTTGAATAGGATGATGAGGAAGATAAAATATATGAAATAACTAAAACTAATACTAAAACTAAACTAAACTAAACTAAAACTAAGCATTCAGAAAAAAACGATAACTAATAAAAACTAACAAACCTGCTCTAAAAACTAATTAAAATTAACTGAATAAGAGAAAAAAAAGTCAAAACTAATTAAAACTAAACTATAATTAAAAATCCAAAACTATTATAACCTTGAGTGAAACATCCCTTGTTACGTTTTCTCCTCCATTGCTTTGTAATTATATGTTATATATACAGTCACGGAAAAAATTATTAGACCATCAAAAGTCATCAAAAACAGTGGTTATGCGATCCAGTTCTAACTCCTGTGTGTATCATGTGACTAAAACAGACAGAAAAGAAAACATGGAATGCCTAAAAACACTTTTTTTGGCAGTACAATGCTATAGCTATTGATGGAAGAACTGAAGTGATTTTGGTTACTGAGCAAAGTCAAGGGAAGGTTAACATCTGGTCAAAAAAATTTAATTACAATCATCGACACCAAATTTATATTTTTGGGTAGGCAATTAGTCATATTTTCAGGAAAATGTATTTTGAAATGAGAAAAAAATTGTGAAAAAAATTTGAGGAGTTTTATGAGTGTGAATGTTTGGAAAGTGACACAGTTTTCTGCCGTCATTCTGGGTTTATTTTATAAACTCTCACAAATAAACTACATTTATTCCAAATACATTGATATTTGACTATTATATTATTTATGTCATATTCTAAACACACAGTGCTTAAAATTAATAAATGCATATATCTATGCAAAATACACTTGAATATAATGTTAATATTATTTGAATGTTGTAAATAATGTTGTAAAAAAAAACAAAAAAACAAAAAAAAAATGTCTATGATATTGATTATTGAAATAAAAACTGTTTAATTTGATTTTTACTTTAGTCGTCCATCCATGACGCTGCCATTTGTCAAAACTCTTGCTATTTAGGCATGATTAAATTTTTTTTTTTCCTCTAACCAATTATTAGGTTGTAAAATAGAGGGTTTAAGGTTTACACTGAATAAAAAATTGTTTCTAAATAGGTATATGGAAGATGAGGGATACAAATAGTATTGTCCCAAATGCCATTTGGGATTTCTTGGAATTAAAAGAGAGTAATTATAATTTCAGAGGTTTTCATATTTGTGAGTGGACTAAAGGGAGAACAAATGTGAAGTCTAGATGGACTGGGGTTGTGGGTGTGAAACTGGAATGGACCTGATGTTGCATTTAAGTTATTCACTCGTTTGACAAAATGTAAAATTTAAAAAAAAAAAGTGCCTTAAGTTTAAAGTTATTTAGGAATATTGAATTGAGATGGTAGATATGTTTTGTTACTGTTGATTTTTTTTTTTTTTTTTATGGTGTGAATGCTCGATGCTGTCCACATTTAAGTTGATGTAAGCGGTGTATCAGGTGAGAAGGATAGGCAAAAAAGATACGCTTTTGCTTCTAGTCAATTCCTTTTTTGGTGTTGTGTTTGTTATGATTGATGTACAAACCAAAATAAATTCATTCATTCATTTTAAGATAAAAATGTCATTAGGAACTTCACTTTTGAGAATTTTGTAATTCTTGCAAAAAATAGATGTTAATTTTTTGTCCATCTGTGACGCAGTAGTTTTGTAATATTTTTCATTTAAAAAAACTTGAAACTAAATTTTGCCCTTTGAGTATGTTTAAAATGACATTTAGACCTTTCCAATTCTATGTAATATTTGTCTTAAACTTGTCTGGTTCAAAAGTTATGAATCAAAAAGTGGTGGACTGTCCATCTGTGTTTCTCACCCTATTATTAAAAAAAAAACATGGAAAATGGCTAGATATCAGCTCATAAATTAAACTATTATGGGTTATTTTTGTTGTTATCATTATATTTGTTCAAACAAATGTACCTTTAGTTGTACCAGGCATTAAAATGAACAAGATATTGAAGAAAACCAGGGTGGTCCAATAATTTTCTGTATATATTATGTGGGACAACTCTTAACTGAGGGAGCAGTGGCCGACCACCACCACAGCAGATAAAGAGTGTCACACCCTCCAATGGAGAGTGTTTAGATAAGATAATGGATCAATATGGCGGATATAACCGTGTCACATCATGGCAAGGTCATCCTGTCCTTCTGCCACTGCGCTGGCTTTAGTACGAGCTGCGGATCCGACTGATTTCCTTTGATTGGCACCACAGGAGCTGCTTGACTTGATGTTGTGCTTATCTTCCATTTGCACAAAGAATTGTCTGGCTTCACGGTCTGGGACATGGAGGACAACATCAATATATAATCCACAAGCTCTCCTACAAATGAAAGTAGGCAATTAATACAGAGACTACAGAGCTCACACAACTTAAGACATAATAGATTAACCCATAAAGACCCAGCGCTACTTTTGTGTCAGATCCCAAATGATTTTTTTCCTCTATATTTAACCTTTCCTCTGAGATTTTTCATCATTTATTATATTATCCTCTGTATTTTGCATTTTTCCAGTGAAAATCAGGTATTTTCCTATATTTAATCTACTGATCATATGGATGTTCATAAAAGCTCATATTAAAGTTGAGGTTTATTGTATCAAAAACAGAGAAAACCTGGAAAAAAAAAAGCCTTTTTCAGTCAAATCTATCATTACTTAAACATAAACTAAGCATTTCCATCCACTGTCATTGATCCAACTCCATGGGTTTTACTGATGAATCAATATTGTAGAAGATGACGGTGTTTCCATGTTCACTACAGAGCCTCTGAACGTCCAAATGGGTCATATCTGATGACCATGAAAAGATGATAAACTGCATTTTACACCAATTATTTTTTCACATGTTCATATTTAACCCTTAAAGACCCAGTGCGACTTTTGTGGTAGTTCCCAAATGAATTTTTTCCCTGTTTAACCCAGTGTTTTTCAACCTTAGGGTTGGGACCCCATGTGGGTCACTTGAAATTTCTAGTAACTGATTAAAAAAAGGGCGACACGGTGGTGCAGTGGTTAGCACTCGTGCCTCACAGCAAGAAGGTCCTGGGTTCGATTCCAACACCAGTCGACGGGGGGGTGGGACCTTTCTGTGTGGAGTTTGCATGTTCTCCCTGTGTCTGCGTGGGTTCTCTCCGGGTACTCCGGCTTCCTCCCACAATCCAAAAACATGCACTAATAGGTTAATTGGTTAATCTAAATTGCCCATAGGTGTGAATGTGAGAGTGATTGTTTGTCTCTATATGTCAGCCCTGCGATGAACTGGCGACTTGTCCAGGGTGTACCCCGCCTTCGCCCCTATGTAGCTGGGATAGGCTCCAAGCGACCCCCGTGACCCTAGTGAGGATAAAGCGGGTTCAGAAAATGAATGAATGAATGATTAAAAAAAAAAAGAAGAAAAAAATCAAAACTTACAAATAAAAAATATATGGTGAGTTGAGAGAGACAATCACAATCCATAACAGACATGACAAACTGTGAAGCTGAAACTGAAGCACTGTGGTACTGTTTATCTTTCAAATGTTCATTGTGGTCAGTTTCAGAGGCTGCAGCTCTTTCATAATTCATAGTTTGAGTTCTTGTTTGTTCAGTATTAATTGTCAGCCTTGTAAATCCAAGATGGACTGACTGTACATATCCTGACCATGGAAAATCAAATTATTACTTTTTGCAGTAATCTACACCTGGCTTTTCTGCCTCTGTCCATAATAATATACATTATATAGACTAAATGTTGACTAAAATTAATGTTTATTTGCAACATAGTATAGCAAACTATTACATGATCAAAAACAAATTAATTTTAGCAAAAAAAACAAAAACAAAAAAAGTCTCAGTTTTGAGTGTCTGGGGTCGCCAGAAATTTGTGATGTTAAAATGGGGTCATGAGCCAAAAAAGGTTGAGAACTACTGATTTAACCTTTCTTGAGTGATTTATCAACATTTATTATAATATTATCCTTTGAATTTTACATTTTTCACTGTAAATTCCTATATTTAATTTGGTTGCTCACGAAAGCTCTAGAGTAAATTATTATAATATATAATTATTATTATATTGGTTATTATATGAAAACAGAAAAAAATGAAGAAAAAGTGACTTTTTCAGCAAATCTATCATTAACTGAACATAAATCCAGTGTGTCCATCCACTGTTATTGATCAAACTCCATGGATTTTATGGGTAAATTAATGTTGTAGAAAATGACAGTGTTTCCACGGTAACTACAGAACCTCTGAACGTCCAAATGGGTCATATCTGATGATATTTAACCCATTAAGACCCAGTGTTACTTTTGCGCAGTTCCCAAATGAATTTTTTCCTCTATTTAGCCTTTCGTAAGTTTATGTTTATGTTTACGCATTTGGCAGACGCTTTTTTCCAAAGCGACTTACAGGGGAAAACCAATTAAATCACTCAATCAATCAAATTTTATTTATATAGCGCCAGATCACAAAAAAGTTATCTCTTGACATTTTATATATAGAGTTGGTCAAAACCAGACTCTAAGTCAATTTACAGAAACCCAACAGAATCCTCCAGGAGCAAACACTTGTGACTGGTGACAGTGGCGAGGAAAAACTTCCCTTTAACAGGCAGAAGTAAGTGATTTATCACCATTTATTATATTATCTTCTGAATTTTAAATTTTTCACTGTAAATTCCTATATTTAATTTGGATGCTCATGAAAACTCAAGAGTAAATTCAAAGGTTATTTTATTAAAACAGAAAAAAATGAAGAAAAAGTGACTTTTCCAGCAAATCTATCATTAACTGAACATAAATCCAGTGTCTCCATCCACTGTCAATGATCCAGCTCCATGGGTTTTACTAATGAATCAATGCTGTAGAACAAGGTTGTCAAACTCATTTTATTTCAGGGGCCACATTCAGCTAAATTTGATCTGAAGTGGGCCGAACCAGTAAAATAATAACATAATAATATATAAATAGTGTCAACTCCAAACTTTTCTCTCTGTTTTTTATACATTATGAAAAGGTTTACATCTACAAACTATCCTTTCAAAAGATGTGAATAACATGAACAAACTGAAAAAACATAAGTGTAATTTTAACAATATTCTGCCTCAGTTTATCATTTACACATGTACATTATAACTTACAGATCACAGTGGTTCTACAAATACACAAAAACATTTAGAAACAGACAGAATCTTGTTAAAATTGTACTTACTTCTCTTAAGATATTTCAGGTTGTTCATATTTGTTCGGGTTCTTCACATTTTTTGTGAAATTATACTTTGTTTTAGTGTAAATAGTTGCAAATATTTACATTTACAACGAGAAAATTTGGAGTTGTTGTTTTTGTGTTATTATGATAGTATTTTACTGGTCCTGCCCACTTGAGATTGAATTGGTCTGAATGTGGAACCTGAACTAAAAGGATTGTTAATATCTTAGTGGAATTTTTGCATTTCACAAATTCATCCCAAGGGCCGGACTGGACCCTTTGGCGGGCCGGATTTAGCCCCCGGGCCACATGTTTGACACCTGTGCTTTAGAAGATGACAGTGTTTCCATGTTCACGTCCAAATGGGTCATATCCGATGACCATGAAAAGATGAATAACTGCATTTTACACCAATTATTTACACATATTGATAGAATTAGTGCATCAACAGGAACATTTCATATCAGTATATGCTTCTGGTCGCTGGTGGACGTTTGGGTATTTATGGGTTAAAGCTGTGGATTCGTCACTGCAGACACTTCTTTGCCTGGTTTCACTGTGTCAGAGTTAGTTTGGGGACGTGACGGAGCCCAGCACAGCAGATAGTTAATACAGTATCACGTTGGCAAAAGGACAGAGGATGTCAACAACAGTAGGACGCTGAGCTGCTCCATAATTGTGATGATTCACTGTTCAGTATCAAATCTTTCTGCAGTAGCTGGAGTCAGGCCAGATGTACTGTGAATTACCATCTGTGAAGAATACCGTGAAGATAAAGGAGATTAGCTTGTGTATAAACCCCATCAACCACTCAGGTGTATTATTCCATGACTGCATCGTGAGCCACAGATGCTCAGACGTGGTAGCTTTAACTTGTTTCCATTTACTTTCAACTCTCTCTCCTGGCTAAACACCAATCCTGCTGTGACACACTGTTTCCCGAAATGAGTGGAAAATGAGTAGCTGTGGGTTGTCACATGAACAGATGCTGTGAGGGTGTCCAACACTTTCAAAGAACCTTGCAGACCAGCACCTGCAAACTTAAAAAATCTCATAAAACCGCTGCTACGTCTCAGTTTTATTTCTATTTTCCCCGACTCTTAGGAGGTCAGCTCAGATTAATAAACAGTATTTTAAAACCAGTCTTATTTTCTTTTTTTAACATCCTCTCTGTCGTATTCAATTATACAAAACAGCAACTGATCAAAGAAAGACTGCAAGTGCAATTTGGAGCACCTTCCTAAATGTGAGTCTTCATGTTATCACTGTTTATTCATCAGCAATCATCTGCCTGGATTTTCTGTCATGTCTTTTTTTTTTTTTTTTTTTTCTGGTTGTTTTTCCCTCAAACACCCACACGCATATTGTTATTGCTCAGACATCAATTTGAATCAAAGTATTGCCTCCTGAAATGTTGTTTTTCATTTTGACACACACACATTTGTTCACACACACAGAAAAAAACATTTACATAACCATTAAAACATTTTTTTTTACAAGTTCTAAAAGCTTTATTTTCCAAAATCCATCCCTTGTCCTCTCTATTGTACAGCACTGTAATTTTTTTTTGTTTTTTTTTTGACAGTCCATCCATGTGTACAGTGTTTCCTGCTCTCTAGAGCCATGGAGGGATACCCTGAATGGATGGTCATGGTAGCATTTGTTCAACCTGTCACCCCTGAGAAGGCCTGGCTAATGTGACGTTAGGATATTGTCTTAAAAAGGCCTTGAATTAGATTATTAATTCAGTCACCGTTAACAAGAAACAAAAAGAGAACACTCAAATAATGTGTTTAAATATTTTCTCTTGTACTTAAAAAAAACATGTCGGTAAAACCATGTAAATAACAAATGAAATGGAGAAAAAAAAAAAGAAAAGCGTTTTTTTTTTTTTTTTGTTTGTTTTGTTTTGTTTTTTGTCTTGTCCTTGTATGCTGCACAGAGCCTACAATAACATAATCTACTCTCTTCTACCATCTATAGCAGTTCATTATGATACAGATAACAATAGCAACTCTTGATAAAATCTTTATAGTTACTCTATGGTTTTCTACATATAATCTGCCTCCTCTAAATTCTTAATTTTAAGAAAGTTTCAGTTCTTTAGGTCAGAGATCCCACTGAGCAATAGAAACAAACAGTGACGATTAAAGGCTGGCTGGTTCACTGAGTAGCGCGACTGGGGAAGATCACATCAGTATGATGGGAGATCCGGCGGCTTCACTTACCCAGTAAAACTTATAGTAGTTGGGAAAGAGGGTGGGGGTGGGGGGGTTTGAACAGAAATGTACATCGGATGAAAGGTTTTTGTCGAAGCACTACTACTTGATGGCAATTACAGGGTTTTCACGACAGATGGCACTGCTGCATCACAGACAACTATACATATTGCACAATGAAAAATGCATAGGATTTGCTCCATTACTGTATTTAAGAGAACATGATTTGGTATGAGTGTCGAGGGGAGGATGATGTGTGCACTCCAAGTCCTTATGAGACGCTGCCAAGAGTCTGTTTTGACATACATCTGTAGATATCCATGTGTAGGTCAGGGTTTCAGAGTGGGGAAGGGGGTGGGGGGTTTAGCACACGGGGCATGAACAGCAATATGACAGGTGGATGTTGCACTTGTGACACTTATCCCAAACACTTGTCTGTGACGTAACATCGTTATGCTCAGTGGCGGACAGTCGTACAAAAAGTTCTCTCCGCTCCACTAAAAAGTGAAACAAGCAATGTCATATGGCGCTCTGACTGAAGCACCCTCTTCCGCAGTGCGAGAGCGGCTAAAAATGGAACAGCTCAGCAACGAATCGCAACATGTGGAGACTGACCATGAGCATCAAGCGTCAAGGGCAGCGCCGTCAGAACAACCCTTCACTTCAAATGACTCCTCGGTGTTGACAACTGGCTCTTGGCTGCATGGGAGCACATAATACATTGTTACAGGTGTGTACAGTATAGAATAGATAAAGCCATTGACACAGCGAAAAACACATCGTAAACATAAAAATATTGAATGTATTGCTTTAAATGTGATACTTGTCTTAGTCATGGATAACCCATAAATTGATCATTTTCACCTGATTGTTTTTTTTTCTAAGCAAAATCATCACTTAAACTGACATGGGACTGTAAAACCATACATCTATATTAGAATAATAATAATTAAAAAAAAAAACAAAACATGAACACAATTTTCATTGCTTTTATAAGTAAATCAGTTTTAAGGTGCTTTTAATGTGGTTGCCATGGCACTGTGCTTTGTTCCCTCCCACGCTGTGCCCAGACTCCACAACGGGATGTCAATCAAGTACGAGCTGAGCCATCTCCCCACCTACTGTCATCCGAACTTTTCAACGAGTTCCGAAATATCATCAAGTCTTCAAGTTATTCATTGTGTTCTCATTATGCGTGCGATTTGCGCACGTGTCTGGAGGCTTTTCGCTGCACCTCATCATCTCACGCTGCGATAACGCCAAAGAAAATCAAGGGCAACAGCAGAGTGATGACAGCAGGGGAGAAGGAAAATAGAAAGAAAAAGAGCAGTCACAAGAAGGGGGAAAAAAGGGGGGAAACATGACATTTTGTAACGTAAGACATGTATAACTGCAAAAATATTGCTTTGCCGCTAGCTTGACCAAGGCGTTATGTTCAAGCTGCATCGCGAGAATGACGAACTGGAGCGAAAAAAAAAAAATGACTGAAGACAGATTTGGAAATTGAAACAAAGTCAAGATGACAAGTTGACCTTTTCTGAGCCTTAATGAGTGTTTAATCCTGGAAAAAAAAAATCTGTGGGCCTGTGAATGTGGCTGTGACTCAGAATTACAGAAGAAACTGTTTAATTGTATGAGTCGTGGGATGGAGGAGGAGTGTTGATGCAGAGGGCTGGAGGTGTAAAACGTGGCCCAGAGGGTTTCACTATATAGACAAACAGAGTGTGCTTTTAGAAACACATGCTGCTCAGATAAAAACTGTCACATTTGCCCTCCAAAAGTTTGAAGCTGCTTCCAGAGTTGTCGCCACACGATGTGACTGTCAGAGCCATTTTCGAGCATTAATTTTTAAGCGTATTTTCTCGTGAATTCTGCTGATTTCTTGGGGGAATATTTATTTATTCTTGTAGATTAATTCCGTGCAAATAAAGCCAGAGGAAATCAGTCAGTGATCTGCGTTAAATCCCTTTTACTTTTATCGGACAGCCGCTATTTTAGTTTCTTATTATTTACACTTAATTAGTTTTTATACACCTAATTTGTTTTATTTTAATGAGTTTTCTTTGCCTTTTCTGTTTTGTTTTTGCTGTCCTTGTCAAAATGCTGTGTAAATAAAGAAAATCATCGAGAATTTCATAATTAATGAAAGAATACCGGTGATATGAGAAAGGGGTCGTATCAGTGTGGGTGAAATCATGTTTGGTTGGAAGTGAAAATGAGAGCATCTGCGACTATAGCGTTGCGAGTCGAAACGTTACGTCGGAGTCTAGAAGTGGAGCGAGATGTTGAAATACAAATCTGTGAGAAGTGGCCGATACAGAGACAGCATTTAACTTCAGAGGATTCTTCGCACTTGTTAATTGAAAACACTGATCAATGTGACTGTCCTTGTCAAAATGTTCTGTAAATAAAGAAAATCATCGAGGATTTCATAATTAATGAAAGAAAACCAGTGATATGAGAAAGGGTTATATCAGTGTGGGTGAAATCATGTTTGGTTGGAAGTGAAAATGAGAGCATCTGCGACTGTAGTGGCGTGAGTCGAAACGTTACGTCCGAGTCTAGAAACGGAGCGAGATGTTGAAATACAAATCTGCGAGAAGTGGCCGATACAGAGACAGCATTTAACTTCAGAGGATTCTTTGCGCTTGTTAATTGAAAACACTGATCAACATGACTGTCCTTGTCAAAATGTTCCGTAAATAAAGAAAATCATTGAGAATTTCATAATTAATGAAAGAATACCAGTGATATGAGAAAGGGGTCGTATCAGTGTGGGTGAAATCATGTTTGGTTGGAAGTGAAAACGAAAATGAGAGCATCTGCGACTGTCGAAATGTTACATCCGAGTCCAGAAGCGGAGCGAGATGTTGAAATACAAATCTGCGAGAAGTGGCCGATACACAGACAGCATTTAACTTCAGAGGATTCTTCGCGCTTGTTAATTGAAAACACTGATCAATGCGACTGGCTTTTCCAGACAGGCCTCTGATCTAACTAACTTTCATAACCCCCCCCCCCCCCCCCCCCCCCCCTCTCAAAGCAATAAGTTAAAAATGTTTTAAAAGAGCATCAAGTAAAGGGACCTTATTTTGTGGCAACCACACTAAACATACATCTAGAGTTTTCTATGTTTGCTTTCTAATAAATTACACAATAATATCCATAATCCAAACTATGTTGACCCATGAAATGGCTATAAAAGCGGCCTCTGTGCACCAGTCACTGTCTGGAGGCCTGTCCTGCTCCTTAGGTCATGATACGAGGAGCAGAAAGAAGGCATGATGGGGATCTTGGCCTTTATATGATAGGAACAGCTCTGGGCCCCCGTGGCCTAATGAGCGTCAGGACTTGTGCACTCTCTCCATTTTAAGTCAGGTGGGCTGCATAGTTTGCGTGTGGCCTTTGTCATGTGGGTCACACCGAAGGAGGGGCCTGGGGCTTGGTAAAGGGACAGAGGGGGCGGAGCTCAGATGGGAGGTGGGTCACGTCTTTAATACGGGGAGAAGATGATGGGTGTGTGTGCGGCCCGCAGAGGCCCCGGGGCAGGCCGGAACAGTGCGGGGCCCAGGAAGGGGGTCTGGATGAACGTGGTGGTGCCCACTGGGTGACGCAGAGCCAGTGGGTTCGTTGCCACTGTGCACAGAGTCGGTGGTGTGAGGGGGCTGGGCAGGAAGCCAGTAGTCAAGCTCTTGGTCAGCTGCTTCTGCAAGGCCAGTTTGGTCTGGAGAGGACAGGACAGGTAACGGCAGGAAGTGAGAGAAGAACACAGTGAGGGAAGAGCACGGTTACAGCGCAAACACCATGGACTATGTTTGCACACATAATAATCTGCATGTTCATACACTGCTGTGAACTAAATCCCAGACATCATTGGATTTCTGATAGCTCATTGCATGAACACTCAACAGACAGTTACAGTAGGTACATACAGGCTAATGCAGGGGTCTCAAACTCATTTTCTTTTGGGGGCCACAGTCAGTCCGATTTAATCTCCAGTGGGCCGCACCAGTAAAATAATAGCATATTAACCTATAAATAATGACAACTCCAAATTTTTGTCTTTGTTTTAGTGCAAAAAACCCCATTAAATTATGAAAAGACTTACTTTTATAAACTATCCAAACAAAAAAGATGTGAATAACCTGAAAAAACTGAAATTTCTTTGAAAAATGAGTGCAATTTTAACAATATTATACCTCAATTTATCATTTATAGATGTGCATTATGGATCAGATCTACAAAGACACGAAACACTTAGTAACAGGCAAAAAATGGTTAAAATTGTGCTTAATTTTCTTGAGACATTTCAGGTTGTTCATAATTGTTCAGGTTATTCACATTTTATTGTTACAGGATGGTTTGTAAATGTAAATATTTTCATTATTTAATGTTATTTTTTGCACTAAAACAAAGACAAATATTTGAAGTTATTATTTATAGACATAATTTAATATTATCTTTTTCACATCAAACCGAGAAGAAAATATGAAGTCATTCTTTTTCTCGGTTATTCTGTTCTTATTATTTTACTGTAGATCATACTGATCTGCATATGGAACCGGAACTAAAATGAGTTCCACAGCCTTGACTGCGGAATTTTTGAACTTTCCAAATTCATCCCACGGGCCGGACTGGAACCTTTGGCTGGCTGCATTTGGCCCCCGGGCCTTATGTTTGAGACCCCTGGGCTAATGCTAAGAACACAGCATGGGCATAACCTACTTTAGTCAGGACAAGGCAGGCATTTGATGCAGGATAGTTCAGATTTTCCTTTCATTAAGGTGGCACCATTTAGTCATGAATGAACATTAGCTTTGTTTACAGTGGCTGCACATGTTCCAGTAAGTCAAAACTCAAATATTAAAACAGCAATTATGCCAACATAGATAGAAGCAGACTACAGCATTCATGCACATGAAAAAATATAAATTAACACATTAAACTTTGCAATTTATTTGAAATATTTAATGCTGTAAAAATATACTGACATACTTTTCATACTCTTGTTGTTCATTGCATATATGTATATACAGTCGTGGAAAAAACTATTAGACCATCAAAAGTTATCAAAAACAATGGTTATGCAATCAAGTACTAACTCCTGTGTGTATTATGTGACTACAACAGACAGAAAAGAAAACATGGAATGCCTAAAAGCACTGTTTTTGGCAGTACAATGCCATAGATATAAATGGAAGAACTGAAGTGATTTTGGTTATTATCAGGAAAACCACTGTAAGATAGATAGATAGATAGATAGATAGATAGATAGATTGATAGATTGATTGATTGATTGATTAATCCCATAGGGAAATTTACAGGTTCCAGCAGTATCCACAAACTTAAAAAAAAACAAACATAATTAAAAACACATGTGTCTAGATATCAGCTCTTAAATTAAACTCTTATGAGCTATTTTTGTTGTTATCATTATATTTGTCCAAACAAATGTACCTTTAGTTGTACCAGGCATTAAAATGAACAACAAATTGAACAAAACAAGGGTGGTCTAATAATTTTTTCCGTGACTGTATACATATATATTAATAAATACGTGTGTTTTTGGTGTTCACCTGGGCATTATAGATTTGAGAGAAATTATTTCAGTAACTATTTATCTGCCTATTTTGTCCTACTTTCATTCTCTCATTCTTTTGCCTATTTGTGTTGTCTTTGCGTATATGTGTGGGTGTGGAGGAGGTGGGAAATACAGGTGCTTTAGGCAAAATAATTATTTCTTTATCTACTTTTTCTTTTATCATTTATTATAGAATTTTTTCTTGCCATTGTTGCCCTGCACAATTGTTATGTAAGGTGTACGGCAGAAACAATAAAAATTCAAGCATAAAAAGGAAAAATTAACAATTAACATAGATGTGTCTAATTTACTTTCTGTTGCTGCTGATTTATGACCAGAGTTGATGTTGTTGGTAAATTAATTATTTATTTATTTTCAAATCAAACAGCTGTTCAGGAGTAAAGCCCTTTTAAAGTTTCTTGAGGATCTTGCCGCTACAAAGTAAAATAAAACCAAGGACACTGACAGAGAACATGTAACAGAGAGCTGAAACACATCCACATGATGGTGACATTGCATACAAATCATTGGTACGTATAATGTTAACAGAAAAAAAAGAACCAAGCAAAACTGGTGTGGTAGATTTATCATTTTTAGCTCTTTTATCATATTTGCTTGACTACTATTTGACATTCAGCTGGCATTTCAATAACCATTCTCTGTGGTGGAAGATACTATAAAATAATACAGCTAAATATACTTCCTTTCTTTTGATTCTATATCAATTCAGTTACATTTAGAAATGTCTTATTTCAAAAAGAAAAACTTGGAATTTCAATTCTCTATTTCCTGTCCTTGCTGCTTTAATCTTGTTTTGTGAAACAAGTTGAGCTGCATTTTGTATGAACGGTGCTATGTGAATAAAGTTAAGTTTGGATTAAACAAAGGCTCAATTTTAATTAATCAACACAGATGTGCTTCATTTCACACCTAGATTCATTCATGTTAAACCTAGTTTTGATAAACTCCAACATTAAATGAGCCCCTTTGGGTTTAACCCAGCCTTAATGTGTAAATAGAGAGGTTTAACAGATGTGCTTTATATTTAAGATTTATACTTTATTCAGTGAGTGATACAATCTGTGGATACATGAAGTCTAATCTAATCTAATCTAATCTAAATCTGTATACTTTATACAGTGAGTGATACAGTCTGTGGATACATGAAGTCTAATCTAATCTAATCTAATCTAATATAATCTAATATAAATCTGTATACTTTATACAGTGAGTGATACAGTCTGTGGATACATGAAGTCTAATCTAATCTAATCTAATCTAAATCTGTATACTTTATACAGTGAGTGATACAGTCTGTGGATACATGAAGTCTAATCTAATATAATCTGATCTAATCTAATGCTTTATACTTTATACAGTGAGTGATACATTCTGTGCATACATGAAGTCTAATCTAATCTAATCTAATCTAAAATTTTATACTTTATAAAGTGAGTGATACAGTCTGGATACATAAAGTCTAATCTAATCTAATCATCTAATCTAAAACTTTATAGTTTATACAGTGAGTGATACAGTATGTGGATACATAAGGTCTAGTCTAGTCTAGTCTAATCTAATCAAATCTATTGTAATCTAATCTAGTCTAGTCTAATCTAATCAAATCTAATCTAAAGTTATATACTTTACTCAGTGAGTGATACAGTCTGTGGATACATAAAGACTAATCTAATCTAATCTAATCTAATCTAAAGTGTTATACTTTATACAGTGAGTGATACAGTCTGTGGATACATAAAGTCTAGTCTAATCTAATCTAGTCTAATCTAATCTAAAGTTTTATACTTCATTCAGTGAGTGATACAGTCTGTGGATACATAAAGTCTAGTCTAGTCTAATCTAGTCTAATCTAATCTAATCTAATCTAAAGTTTTATACTTCATTCAGTGAGTGAAACAGTCTGTGGATACATGAAGTCTAGTCTAGTCTGTTGTAATGTAATGTAATGTAATGTAATCTAAAACTTTATACTCTATTCAGTGAGTGATGCAGCCTGTGGATATGTAGCATTGATACGTTGGTGGTTCTGGTCCCACAGGTGTTCTGGTTCACAACCTCCTCCTACAACTGAGAATTTTGAATATCAATACTACATAGAACCCCTTTAAGCACAATTCATTTATTTCTTTTAATTAATTGTCAGCTCTTCTCCATACAAATAACATTAATAAATCTCATCTGCACAGCCACGCGCTAATGCTCATTCACAGACTCGTCAGCTACGAGCGAAAACACATGATAATGTAATAAAATCCGAACTATCCCTCAGGTATACACATGAATTTTTCATTCTGTCTGCTCAGTCCCCTGCCCATGGCCAGGCCTACAGTTCAACCAGCTGAAGTTCTCGCCCTCCAATCCAACCCCAGTCTCGGCCTCTCCGCTACTGACCTGCGAGGAGAGGGAGGTGAGGTTGTACTGGCTGAAAGCTTTCTTCATGGCAGACACAGCCACGCCTGCATAGCCACTCCATCTCACGTTCTGCAGGATGGAGGAGGAAGAGGAGGAGGAGGAGGAGGAGGAGGAGGAGGAGGAGGGGGGAGATGGGGAGGTGTGTACAGTATATGACAGGTGCAAAGAAGTGATTAATCTGGAGTGCTGATTCAGGCTGCTGTTGTCAGAGCTGGTCAGTGGAGGAGAGAAGGACTATTTTAGACCTGTCTCAGGGGTAGGGGACTCAATGAGTACAACAGTGTGCTTAACCTCTATGACAGTACGGGCACACAAGTACGCTGCCTCACCGACACACAGGAGCCCTTAAATGCAACACAGTGACATCTGTGTATGTGTTTGTGTGTGTGTATGTGTCCAGGGCTATATCATCTAACTGCAGATACATTCAAAACACTGATTAAAAAAACATTAGTTCATTTTTTTTTTTCTTTCTTTGTATAATGGTATTATGATTATGAATGCTACTTTGTGTGTATACATATGTAAGTATTTATGCAAAAAAAAAAAAAGTTATATAATTTAATTTACTTTTTTTTTTTGGTCTTATTTCCTAGGAGTGTGGTTGGCTGTGTGTACAGGCTTGTTAACCCTTTCATGCATGAATTATGAGAGCCTTAATCAAGATTTTTTTCTGGAGTGTTTTTATTCCTCTAGGCATTAAAAAAATGCAATTGAAAAAATTTTTTATGAACCTATTTTTCATGGAGTTGCAAAAATGTTCACTCACCTGGACACCATGAGTTTAACTTTAGAAGCAAAGAAACATATTTACTGATATACTGTGTGAAAACTATGAAATAAAAATGCAGCTAATCTGATGTTTTCTCACATTTTAACATACTCTAATACTAGTCACTACTCACTTTATGGAGATAATATGCAAAAAAACCCACAACTTTTTGTTAAAAAAAAAAACACCTTGTTAATTACAATTTAATAACAATAACAAGCAATTGATTTACACTCAAGCATGGTATGAATTTCACTGTATGGAATAATGCATGAGCGTTCACTGTGTTGGCTGATATGGAACTAAACAACAAAACCCATGAATATACAAGAGAACAGCTGTAGAATAACTGTCCACTGGAGTGACTACTCTGCATGAAAGGGTTAATATCATTATTATTATCCATTTTTTACATACCGTATTTTCCAAACTATAAGCCGCTACTTTTTTCTCATGCTTTGAACCCTGCGGCTTATACAACGATGCGGCTTATGTATAGATTTTTACGGGCTAATGGCCTCCAGGGGGCGCTCTAGAAGGTAGTGCAAAAGCGAGACAAACAGGTGGAAGAGGTGATGAAGTTTTAAGCATAACTTTTAACAATCATTTTGCATGTCATGCACAAACCCTCATCAAGGAAAACACACGAAGAAATGCATATGATGTAACTTTTAAGTTAAAAGCAATCGATGTGTCTGTCCAAGAAGGAAACAGAGCTGCTGCATGGAAGTGCTATTGAGCAACAACGGTAGATAGACGTAGAAGGTGTGTGACGGAACCTTTCTGAGGCTATTCAACTCCGGCACTGAAGAAGACGACTGCAGTGGTTTCAATGCACAGAAGGAAGATGAAAAGAGCGATCAATGACTTTTCTGGGTTTTTTAACCAGCCGTGTTACTGCCATTTTACTGCCCTGTTACAGGCACTGTCTGGAAAAAAGCAGTTAAGGTATGGAAATAAATATGTAAATAATCTTTCTGTTTACCATCTTTCTGTGTAAATATCTCATGTTACAATGTAGACACCTGTGGCTTATAGTTGGGTGCGGCCTATATATGTGCAAATATTTTTTCTTTTAAAATTTGGTGGGCTTATATTCAGGTGCGGCTTATAGGGCTTATAGTCAGGTGTACTCTATAGTTGGGAAAATACGGCAGTTCTTTTTTTTCTTTTTCTTTCTTTGTATTATGGTATTATGATTATGAATGCTACTTTGTATATATATATATGTGTGTGTGTGTGTGCAAAAAAAGTTATTTTATTTTATTTATTTATTTTTTTGTCTTATTTCCCAGAAGTGTGGTTAGCTATGTGTACAGGCTTGTTAATATCATTTTTATTATCCATTTTTTATATACTTATTTAATTAACTTATATTACCTTTTTTTCTTTCTTTCTTTCTTTCAGTGAGAATTATTTCTCACTGAAAGGAGAAAAAAAAAAAAGAGACCAAAAAAACCCAAAACAAGAGACCAGCGTACTTTGTTTTATTGATGTCCTATATAATATCTTATGAGACTCTTCTGAATAAACATTTGAATAAAAAAGAAAAAAAAATGCATTAGTTTACAAGCTAGACCGAATTTACTCCCGTTTTGGCACATGTGCACAGCATATCCAAGCATGTCTGCTATAAGAGAAAGGCAATTAGGCTTTGTTTGTCCTCCTTGAGTGTGTGTGTGTGTGTGTGTGTGTGTGTGTGGAAGTGTGTGCATAATTGTGTGACAGTGTTTGGTTTGTCTGTGTCTTTATTCCGTGACTTACCGCTAAGCTGGAGCTTGGCTGGCTCTTGCTGTGGGGGGTAAATTTGGGTTTGGGTGGCTTTCCGGCCAGCCTATCCTTGTGCCTTCTGCTATTCATGTGCTGCCGAAACCAGCAGAAATAGCATTAGTGAGCTAACAAGCATCTGTTGTACAACACTGGGACAACTTCAGATCTTATCTCCTGAATTAATAATAAATACACATCCAGAATGAGTGAAGTGCACAGAAATTACATCACATTACTGTCTGTTACTGCCACATATCTCCTTCTCTGGCTCTAGTACTAACAGGCTTATGTTCTCCTGGGATCGGGGATGTTTATATAAGACCGGCAGAATGCATTTAAGGCTAAAGCATGCCAGTAGATCCTGTATCTTTTCCATATTCCACTTCAGCACAGGCAAAGTTTCCAAGACAATCCCCTTCACAGATGTAGCGTTTAATAAACATCTAAAAGGGGAGAAAATGACTTTGCCAACATGGTTTAATGCCAACGTAAAGCAGAAAATGAAACACATGAAGCATTAGTAGCTTGTAGTAATAAGCAGTAAATAAATCCCCGCTCAGTGGAGGGCTTTACAGTCAGTTATGGCATCAGATGATATCTGTCTAATGTGGAAAAATAGCTGCTGCTTGAACATTCTCTGCACTTGCAACCTGCCTTTCAATGGTTTCATTCATGTGGCAGTAAATGAAACCGCCGCTTTGATTTAAAAACATGCACATTTCCTCTATTAAGGTGGTGGTAAAATGGCCTCTTGGATTAAGTAAGGTCATTAAAATCCCATTATTCACTTTTATTATTTTCAATACAGATCATTTGAGGTAGCTTTTAAAATTGTGATATCAGGTCAGGTCAGGCTGGGTGATGTGTGTGTTAATGTGTGTGTTCAGTCTTTACGTGCAGGTGATTGCTATCGTTATGTAACCTGTTCTGTCCTGTGATTAATTCAGCGGCCACATCATGCATCTGTGGAGGTGTAGTAATTATATCCAACATTTTCCCCTCTGCATGATGTGACCGCGCTTGAGTGCTGTTCAGCGCCTCTTTACGCTCTTTAAACAAAAATCAACTTAGAGCCATTCACACTTATTAACTAAACTAGTTTTCAAAACTTCTCCAAAGTTTGAGGAGTCTCCTGAGTGACAACTGCTACTTCACAGCCAAATATTTGTGATGCCTTCTGTGCGGGGATTATTTTGTGCTGGAGATCCAAAACCTTTGCCACAACTACTTATTATTGGTGAATGTTTGGCCCATTTATTCTGTTTAACTGAATGACGACAGCTTGAGGTTAGAATAGAGTTGTTTTTATGGGTCTAACTTCAGCATACCAGGACAATAAAAGTATTTTCATTTTTGTTGTTGTTTCCATGTGCTAATACAAAGAGCACGTCAAACAAAACACCCATTTTTCAGTCCAATAAGCCCTCCTTTTCCATCATTTTTTAGGCTTCTCAGATGTATGTGATTGGATTCACTAATAACATCTAGACATAAATGCTGTGTGTACATTCAATGTTATCTGATAATGAATATTTAATGGTATCTGTTCTGTCATTTGTTTGTTTCCCATTGAGGTTTGTAGCGCCGCATTATGTAATAATGGTGCAATATCTAATAATGTAATAGTTTTTCACTTCATTATGTAATAACATGCTGCATTTTGTAATAAAATTCTTGAGTGCATTCTGTAATAAACTTTGCTGTATTTTGTAATAATTATACAAATTGTCCCTTCCAAATTTCAGTGCACCAGTAAGTTTCTTGTTAGTAATACTTAATTAGTGCAGCTTTTGTCTCCATCATAATGAATGCAGTTACATTTGATTTAGGCTTGACAAATGAAACATCCAACTAATTTTTTAAAAGGAATTCTAATTAAGATGAAATGCTTACTTTTGTTTTGCTAATACGATGGTTATTCCAGTCAAGGCATTAATTTTGATGGTGTATTACATAATGCACCAAATTATTACATTTTCTTAAAAAAAACAAACAAACAAACAGTGCTACACCTGCATTTTGTAATAACTGTTGCAATATGTAATAAGTTATTACAAAATGTGTACAAGATTTTATAAAAAAAAAATGCAGCATATTATTATAAAATGCGGCGTTATTACATAACGATGTGACAAATTGTTACATTCTTACATATTGCACCGTTATTACATAATGCGGTGCTACAAGATTAATGGGAATTTTCAGCCTTGGGAGCATTTTAACCCATAAAGACCCAGTGGTACTTGTGTCAGTTCCCAAATAATTTTTCTCTCTGGTCAACCTTTCTTAAGAGATTTATCATCATCTATTATAATACTATCCTCTGTATTTTGCTGTTTCTTGTTTTTTTTTTTTTTTTTTTTACTATAAATGAACTATTTTCATATACTAGATTTGCTATATTTAATTTAGTTGTTCATGAAAAGTCAGGGTAAATTCAAAGATTATTATATCAAAACAGAGAAAAAGTGACTTTTTCAGCAAATATATCAATAACTGAATGTAAAAACAAGCATCTCCATCCACTGTCATTGATCCAACTCCATGGGTTTTATTGATGAATCAATGTTGTAAAAGATGACAGTGTTTCCATGGTAACTATGGAGCCTCTGAACATACAAAGGGGTCACATCTGATGACCATAGAAATATGACAAACTGAATTTTACACCAATTATTTACATGTATTGAAGGGATTAGTGGTTCAACAGGTATGAAACATTTTAATTCAGTTGATGGTTTTGGTTGCTGGTGGACTTTTGGGTCTTTATGGGTTAAATTTGATCAGATTACCACAATTTGATCTCACAAACAAGGAAGAAATTTGTAAAATGTAAAATAAAAATGAAAACAGGTTAGAGTAAACTGCTGCTTCTACGTGCCTCCCTCTGCTGCTTCTGAGTGATTTTTGATTATTAAATGTAGATAAATGAGGCTATTTAATGTGTTGCAGGGCCTCTCGGAATAGCACCTCACTGTGTTTCAGGACCTTGTGATTTACAGACAAAGAACTGCTTATGAGGTTTAATAACAGGGTCATTGCCAAGTCTAGTATGGTACCACGGTAGGGATGGGAATCAATAAGAATTTAACGATTCCGATTCCATTATTGATTTTGCTTATTGATCCGATTCCTTATCGATTCTCTTGTCGATTCTCAATGGGTGAGGGAATAAAAAAGTACAAACAGGTGTGTTTGCATTAACTGTCTTTTATATTTCCATCTCTGCACAGAAAATATACCATGTACAATATGTACAAATAGTACTAACAGATGACGCCGGGCCTGGTTGGGGGGTGGCATGCAGTGAAAGTGAAACTAAAGACGCTTTATTAATTCCTCTATTGCCGGTTCGACTCTGCGCGTCTCCCGTTGATATGCACCTCATTTCCTTTCCCCTACCTTCGGAAACTTGTATTTGAGGGGGTACGATGTTTACTGCCCGCACCGGAACTGGGCCCGGATGACGGTCCAGCATTCACTCTGCCGCTAGATTCACAAGCGCCGCTAAGCATCGTATCAAATACGTGACATTCCTGTAAATGAATCACATGCTGTGGACAAATGTTTGAGCAAATTGGAGGGATTCCACCCTTTTGAAGAAATGGAAGCTTTGACAGTGTTACAAGTGGACCTGGTGTCGTCTTTTTAGACCATTTCTGCCTCAACACCATGTTGGCTATGTTCTGACCAAAACAATGCAACGTACGTGTGACGTCATCGCGCATGCGCAACGAAGGCGGAATCGATAAGCAGAATCGTTAAGCAGGCAGGCAAATGATTCCAAGGAATCAAGCTACTGGGATCCGGTTCTCAAAAAGAACCGGTTCTCGATTCCCATCCCTATACCACAGTGTCACACACACATATTTCTACTCATTTTAATACTGGACTGTGTTTCTTTTACAGTAAATATGACTGAAATAAACCGAATCAGCCCATTTTGTTGATTCTCACCTGGCTCAGCTGGGTCTCAGAGTTCACAAAGATCTCACACACTTCACACTGGAAGTTCTTGCTGGGTACCCCCACGCTGCCTTTGCTGCCCAGACGCTTGCTCTTACAGCCTGCGCGAGCTGCCACCACTTTTCCCCTTCGTCGAGGCAAGACGCTGTGACCTTCCAGCATCATTTTGTGCTTTGTACCTGGAGACAAGAGAGTTGAGAAGCAACTAATTTACTGTCAAGCCAGTTAAATAATATGAGTAGTACTTATGTGATGCCAGTAAATAGGGGCAGGCCATAAAATGATGTTATCAATTTCTCATTCTGCTGAACTGCAAAGATGGTGTCATTTGATGTGTTCCTTCCTCTGTGTAAAGTTTTAACCTCAAAGAGCATTTAATAATGTGGATCCACACTCTGTCGAGCTGCTAATTGGACAAATTACTTCATGTCCCTCTTTCTCCTCTAGCGTGACATACATGAACACAATGCAACATGGGTAGTAGCGTGCTGAGCTGCAGTTTATAGATGAAAATCTGGTTATGAAACCTGAACAGGTCAGTGAGAAGTAAACTGACCTGTAACTATTTATGTAGCTACAGACACAGTACCGTTTAGAGCTGTAGACAACATGGGGTTTTCATTTTTTATTTTATGTAATTGTTTATTTGGAAGGGACAGTGTACATTAATGGACATTTCAACCAAAATAAATGTAAATGAGTTCGCTCCAACTGGAACAACTTAAAGAAGATTCAACTGAAGGAACTGGTCCATTTAAATACATTCAAAGTCATTTTAAATGAATGGGAAAAATATAAATCAGGATGTAGATGTTTTTCTAATCAACTGAATCAGGATCTGCTTTGAGATGCTTTTAAGGAACATTGTTGATATACTTTTAGTAACTTAAATTATTGATAGTTTTATACGTATGTTCTTAGTTTCATGACTTATGTATGGTTTTACAACTGACTTTTACTATGTTTTATGAATATTTTTAGTGTGGATGTATGATGTATGTAAGATTACATACATACAGAGTTAAATTATTCTATTATTCTAATCTCTTAAACTCTTGTGTGGACGGCAAAGTAAGATTTTCATTGTACAGGGAAACCTGTTTCTTTACAGCACACATGACAATAAATGTTCTGAAACTTGAATCTTTGAATCTTAACCCTTAGGGATCTGAGCCTATTTTGGACGTTTTTGAGTACTTTTGATTTTGCCTTTATATACTATATAAAGAAATGTTTATTACACCCAAGTTTGGTATCTTTTTTTCAGCACAACTTCATCTATCTCATCTGCCTATTATTTTTTCACTTTAACCTACTATATGAACACAAAAGGCAAAAAAACACACAAATTATATAAAATCCAATTTGAAAAATTTATATAATTATTGCATAATTAAAGGTGGGGTCTGAGATATTTTTCTAGAGCATTTTTTATTATATTCCTTAAAATCCCCTTCACACCCCGATTACAATTAGTTAATTAAATGCTCTAACACAAAAATTAAAAAAATCAGTCACCTGTGGAACGGGCAGGACTGAAAAAACACCATCGCCCACTCGAAGTGACTGGATGGTGATATGTCTGTCAGACTCAACTGTCATTCACCCCTCCCCCTTCCCCCCTCTGCGCATACCCCTCTTCGTGTTCCCAGAGGCTGGAGCGCTTGTACAGGAAGCGTAGCCAGAACCTGGTTATATTAGTTATATTAGGATGGAAAGTTCACCTGCAAACTGTTTTGTCACTAACATAAACCACTAAGAAATGTAACATTAGTCACATAGGTCTGAACTGGGGCTGTTCTGGAAGAGTGGGGGTGTTAGAGGAAACTGAATGGGCTATATGCATGGATACGCGAGCCAGAGGCTCAGCCGGGGCCGTAGTCAGGGTAGGAGCCCAAGGCATACGGGAGTGAAGCAGGGGACGGAGCCTCAGCTGGTGTCAGAGACAGTTCAGCTGGACTGGACCAGACCGTAGATGGCGTCGGAGCCCGACCCGGGTCCGGAGCTTCAGCCGGCGAATTGTTGCTGTGCAGCGCTCGTGAACCCTTGGGAACAAGCATTGCGTGTGCCACTACTCTGGAGGCGTGGCTTCGGAGGGACGTCTGAAGAAAGGGGTTTGGACTTTTGAATTAAGTATTTTCAAAATGTAGCTAGCTCGAACCGTTTTTCTAAGATCTCAGACCCCACCTTTAACAAAAACATGCTTAATGAACCTTTTGAAAGATTTTAAAAGTGAATATTGGTTCCAAATATTAGGTATATAAAATCAAAATTGTAATAAATTAAAACTATACTCAAATAGTTGACATAAAAGCACATCTCTACACAGGCGTTTTCTCTGGTTTTCTTACCCCCCAGTCTTGGCCAGAACACTCTTGAAAAAGACATTTTTAATCTCAATGGGAATTTTCCCTTGTTAAATATAGGTTAGAAGAAGCTGAGCTAATTTTCATTGGTAGTCTGTTTGCCTGTTGTTAAAAAGCAGCTTTAACATATTAATGCAGCCTGTAGATCTGCGATAGCATACCAAGTCGTTAATCTTTTACTATCATATTACTCCACAACTTTATGTGTCGACAGGAGATCGCTGGAGATATATGTTATCAAAAGAAGGATCAAAAAGAAAGTTATTACCTGCTGCCAACTACAACTATCCATTAAGCTGAATAATCAATTCATTACCACATTAATAAGCTGTAGTAGAAATAGTACTATCCTTGATATAATATTACATTTTATCTTATGTGCAAATGCCTGTCTACACTTACAATTACAATTCATCTATGGATTATGATGAAAATCATTGTGACATGAAGTTTTAGCCAGATCACCTACTTATTGCAGCTGTGATGTAGTGTCATGCAGCCAGACCCATCTCAACACTTCATTAACAACATGTCAGTGTTAGAGATCGGTCTAGTACAGGGGTCACCAATCCTGGTCCTTGAGTGCCGGTATCCTGCATGTTTTAGATGCTTCCCTCTTCCTGCACACCTGACAGTCGTTATCAGGCTTCTGCAGATCTTGATGATAGGCTTATCATTTGAATCAGGTGTGTTGGAAGAGGGATACATCTAAAACATGCAGGATACCGGCATTCAAGGACCAGGATTGGTGACCCCCGGTCTAGTAGGACTCTCTGCTGTCATTCTGGTAAAGGGTTAAGGCTTTCTGGATTGTGTGTCTAGTTCTCTAAATGAATCCCACTCATCTTGGGTGGTATGGAACGCAGGACACAATGGGAGTGCCTTTGCAAAATAGCGTTTGGAAGTTGTTTTGGTGGAACATGCACACGATGAAAGCATGTATTAGAATGACTAAATCCATACAAAAGAACATGCTGCAAAAATAAATGTGTCTTTGTTAACAGTCAGCTTGTATTTGCTTTTCTGTTTTGGAGGCTGTTTTTCTTCCACATAGTGAGGGGGACTTTGAAAACGGTAACACACAGATAGTGAAGGGGAGGAGAATGCTAATCCTGTTGCTACGTGATGGAAATACTGGCCCTTATTCCGGCAGAGTACATCCTGCAGGCTAGATGATTGTAAATGTGCCCATTTGAGCTGCGGAGTTGGACTCTTACCACTGTTATGTGCTTCCAGTTGGGAAACGGAGTTGACAGTGACTTTACAGACAGGACAATGGAGGTGAGATTTGCTCTTCTTGACGTCCTTGTCTTCATCCGATCTGGGCTCACCGTTAGTGCTGGATGAATCGGCGGTGCAGCCAGACTCTGCGGTCGGACCCATGGTCTCGACGGCCTCGGGGGCTTCGGGGGCGCTGGTGTCTGAGGCGGTCTCGGAGTGCTGCGAGGAAGGCGAAATCTGAGGAGGGGAGAGAGTGACCAACTCCACAGAGGAAACCTCAGATACTGGCGTCAGCATTACGGAGCTCTTGGGACTCTCCTCCAGCTTCACCTCCAAATTGACTGGTTCTAGATCAGACTGAAGACCTGCAAAAAGCATAGCAAACGGAAAGCGCACATCAGCACAATGCAGTTAATATAACAGCAGCTTATTTGAGATATTTTTTTTTTCCGTCTCGGCTGAAAAACTCTGACAAAGCACAATATTGTACAACAAAACAATGAACCCTAATAAATAGCGAGTAAAATCCTCTTCGAGCTTAACCAGCAAAACTCCTTTAAAAGATTGACACAGTTTTTTTTTCAGTGCAATTATAAACTTGGCAGAATTTATCTCCAAACCACCATTTCACTTTCAATTCAACACTGGGGCCAACATTAGGAGTGCTTTTCAAGTGCTGGCTTTGTGGTGTTTGCTGATACAGTATCAGCCTTTGTTTTAATCCATATGGAGTAGAGTTTAAATTAGCAGCAGTTTAGGCAAACATTTGCCATCAGGCCTCTCCTTCCTCCTCTGTCTCTCCTTCACTTTTGCCTCACTATTCAAATATCAAGTAGACCTGGATGCTCAGTCAATATAAACAAACCAATCGACTGCCGGGCTCAGCCAATAAGTCACCGGAGTTCCATTACACATCTCCCCTTCACCCCATTGCCCTCCCCAGGGAGTCGCACACTTCACCCAGGAGCGCTGTGTGCTACGCTCGCTCCATTTCATTTAGTGTGTTCTCTCACACACACACACACACACACACACACATGCACACACACACACACACACTCACACACACACACCTCCTCAATGCAACTGTGCTCCATTGATTTTCTCTTTTACGTCCCAGAGTAAATTCATCATTCGAGATAAGGGTCTTCCTTTCTCATTCCCGCTAAAGAAAAAGAACCTATATACGAGCAAGATTAGACAGTCCCCTCGCTGTAATGAGAGTGACCCCTGTGGGATTCGAGCTCCTCTGTGGGGGGTGGGGGGTGGGGGTGGGGGGTAGGTGCGATCCTGAGTTTATGTGAAAGACGAGGCCACCTGAGAA